>NC_133483.1:17590030-17651343 GCF_025370935.1 Choristoneura fumiferana
CAATTCGCCTGATGTGATATGACGTCTTCAAACAGGGTAGACATCATGGAGAAAACTGTGCAAGCTATCGCTAATGTGTAATGATGTGTGTAATAAGTGCAATATATTTACTGTTTTAATTAACAGAACATTTTCTCATGTAATACGAAAAAGTTTCTCGGGTGTGCTATAGCCAGTGTGCTAGTGCTAACAGTGCTGAGCGTGCTCATTGCAATATACCCCCGCGGCCAACCCACTCGAAGCACTTTTGATCGCTTGCATAGACCAATTCGCTTGTATATAGCTTCATCTATAAAAATATCATAACTATTATAAGTCACGACAACTATGGTCCAAATTGTACTGGAAACCTATTTTCTAATAAGATGCTCAAAGATATTATGTAGACTAGTATTATAGACGTAAATAGTTCCAATATACCTGATGTCTGCAGGTGGTAGGACCTTGTGCAAGGTCCGCCCGGATTGCTACTACCATAATCTTGCTCGCTAATCCTGCCGTGACGCAGCAGTGCTTGTTTTGTTGTGTTTCGGCGTGGAGAGTAAGACAGCCGGTGAAATTACTGGCACTTAAGGTATCCCATCTTAGGCCTCTAGGTTGGCAATGCATCTGCAATCCCCCTGGTGTTCTAGGTGTCTATGGGCGGTGGTGATCTCTTACCATCAGGAGACCCACTTGCTCGTTTTCCATCCAGTCGAATATAAAAAAACTCAACACTGTCTAGGGCTCAGTCTCAGAAATAAGAAGCTAATGTATTTACATTTTTATTTTGTAATTACAAGTAAACTTACATGTAAAAAATACTTCTGATGTTTCTTATTAATCAATTACCAAAAAGGCCTTTGTCAAAACACACATTTCACTCCAAGTGTCCTTACATTGTCCCCTTCTGAAAAGTCTACTGTCCGGAAATGTTTAAAGGAACGTTAAAAATAGATTTGCCTTTCTCCGGTTTATTAGCCGATGTTTTAGACGTTTGTCGGATCATAGATGAATTTCGGGAAGCTTCGAATAGCTGGGAGGCCATAACTTGTCGCTGGGACACCAGCGTCGCCCGGAAACCTTTGAAATATTCTTCGATCTCTGGTAGGGTTAGATTTTTCGTCTCTGGCAAAAAGACAGCCACAAACAAACACCCTGTAATAAATAAATTGTGCGATAGAATAAGATACCTGAGGTGTGATTAAGCTGGGGTAGGTATAAGCAATAGTATTTTCTCTAAAGGTGCACGGGCCCATAAACAAACCCCCGACCTCACGTGCCCCACCAAAAGTTCCATATGTATAAGATTAGGTACATGAAAATTTAGTTTTGTTTCGACGGGTCCCCATATTTGTTGGTGCCCAAGAGCCCTCGCATAAGACAGCTCTGGGAGCGGAGGATTGGGAGCGTGTAAATGTGGTAATACGGACAGTCGAACCATTTGATTCCTGACCCATCGAAGAACGTTCTCACATTCAGCGTCATACATAATGAACTCCCTTGTCAAGCAATGCGATGGCACTTTGACTTTTTCTACGAAAAGGTTCCATAGTTGGTCACGATTAACTTGATTCGATAGTACATAGGTATGTATTTATGCAGTTATATGTCCGTAAACACATCGTATGACGAATGCGCGTTATCAGCGCGTAAAAAGTAAGAGTGCATATAAGCTCTAATTATTTCCAGCACCTAGTGTACGTTCCATTTCCCCTTCAAATACTTACCTAGAAGAGAAGATACTGAGAAGATCAGCAATATGTACTGCAGTCCAATCAAGGCACAAATAACGGGGTACAGTTTGATGACGCCAAATGTTACTAATGACCAAAACGTCAGAGAAACGCCACCCATAAGACCTCGTACCTGTAAAGGGTATTAATTAAAATATGCTAATATATTTTTTCCAACGATTCATGGTGATCTTTAATAAAATTCCTGCACATTAAATCTAATCAACAGATCTTGAGAAAAAATTAATAGATCAAATTGAAAGTAGGTATAGAGGTATTGAAAGTAACTGGAAGTAGTAATAGTAGGTACCTAATTTAAATTACTGTCGGAAGTAGGTATGATTTTGGACTTTTTGACTATTATTATACCATCAACAAAAAAAGTGTTAAAATATGTACGAGGCCAAGCATAATTAAATTAATTAAGGGATTCTGCCTTTGAAGACTTCATACTCAACTTGTAATGGGAACAGTTCTGACATGTACATGAACGGTAAACTGTTGTATCCTAACGTCGCGAACAGGACATAAAATATGTAGCAAATTTGCGGAAACACATGCCGCTTCGCCGAAAACTCCAAGAAAAGAAATATTTGAAAACAAGCCACACCTACACCAACACCTGAAAAGTCAAATCAGAATATAACAAAACAACAAGTTTATTCTGCAAGTGGGCCGCAAAGGGCTCTTTTTAAAACTACCAGTGCTTTCGGAAAGATCAACATTACCAAGAAGAATGTGTCGCTAGGAACTTGGCAGAATTTTTTCAAAAGAAAAAAATATAATAAAAAAAATTAAATCAATAAATTAATTACATAAAAAAATACAGGGATGTATGGGGTCCCTTAGTAAGCACGTGCAGTAGGAAAGTAAAACAAAAAGTCATAACTCATATTATGTTTTAAGAACTGTCTCCTGATGATGTCTCTCGGCAAAACAAAATTAAACAAAAATAACAACTCAAAACCACCCGAACGTTCAAGAAATTGAATGAAATCTAAATCAAAATACGGTGTTATTTTTAGTTAATATATCTTGATCTAAAAGTGCGAAATATCCAGTGTATTTTAAGTGTTTGGGGTGATTGCAAATCTAGAATAAATTTTATGCAGAAAGAGAAAATTAAAAACTTAAGTTTAAAAATAATTACTTGATGTTAGTGCTAAGAATCTTCTTGACAATTTGTAGAGCAAGCCCGTCAAAACTATGGCTGTGCAGAATCTCGTTGCACTCATCATCGCGTTACCAACATTGGGGTTCACTGTTGACCTTGAGCCCTGAAAAAATTTACAGTACAAACGCCATAAACGCAAACATTTTATAGTTCACATTTTTATTGCGTTCGTATCTCATTCATTAGCACCAATATCTGCCACAACAAACCGTGCATAAATATCTGATACGACTCTATTTCTAGGGCTGGTAGGACGTGTCATATATTTTTGCACGCTCCGCTGTGGCAGATATTAATGGATAATCTCCGAAATAAAAGAACATTATTATTATTAACGCAGGTGATACTTAAAAAAAAATACTAACAGAAAATTCAAAGCTATCAAGAAAGTTGGTAAATAGGAGAGAGAATGATTTTTTTTCCAAGGGATTCTTATTCTGAAATCTGGATGAAACAACGTTGTCAAGTCAGCTTCAGCTTGTATGTTTAAGATATAAATATTAACCGCTAAAATTTCAACAGTCCAAACGATCATAATGCTCGCTCCTGAGATTTGTTCTATGAACATGTAGCCAGCGATGATCCCGAAAGGCTTCCAGGCAGACAGTGTGAGGATTGCTTGTAACGTCCCGTAGATAGTCATCCTTAAAGAGAACAAATAGATCGTCAGCCTTAAGCATTTTTCGAAAATGTGGTAGTGTATAACAATAATAATAAATAAAAAGCCTTTTATTATTCCTTAAAACTTAAAAACATACTGAAAACAAAAAATAATACATGCATGTTCATTCCAATAGATTTAACATTATAATTTGAATTGCCAATTAAACATAATGTTACAATAATATCAATGATTACATTAAATTTCATGCTTTATTCTTTATACTTAATTTAAATTAGCTAAATATCTATCGTAAATACGATAGTTTACTTGGTAGTGTAGGACCAGGAAATCATGGCAGAAGCAACGTAAAGCTAACCTCGTTCTAGCAACCCTAAGCAGTAAGCACCAATGTAAATCAAAATTGCTACAAACTAGAAAAGGAAAGTTGCCAGCATCTGTGAATTACTCGTAATGGGATTGCTTGGCTAAGGGCCTTTAACTAATTTGTTTTAGTTGTATGTTAATAGATATTACCACCGAACGGGATAAAATCTTGAAATCTCATCCGCTGACATTTAATTGGCACTGATGTTTATAATGCAACGTCAATAAAGACCATGATGATATAATTTTCGAGAATTTCCTTCGGGAATTTCGTTAAATCCTGTAATTTCAATTCAACTGCTGAAAGCCGCAGTTAAACACTGGTATCTCATCTACATAAGCGTAAAAGAGCCGTACTCACTTACTTATTTTGTTCGTAGTCTTGAAGTCAATTATTTCTTCTAGCTCCTGTTGCATGTCATACTCGTCTCCCCTCAACCGCTTCAATGTCTGTTCTACCTCGACCGAGGTGTCCGTCTGTGTCAGCAGGAAGTACGGGGTCTCAGGGAGGAAGTAGTCCAAGACTATGAGACCGGCCGTGTAGAAAGCAGTGATAAAACACACGATTTTCCAAGGGAACAACCATGCCAGGCAAGCCTAGAAAAGTCAAAATTACAAACATGACGTGGCGTCATTTCGAAATAATTTATTTAAATGAAGGATAAACAAGCACATTAGAAAAAAAATGCAAATAAAATTAAATAATAAACCAAATGCCTAATTTTTTTTATTACACTGGATGGCAAACGAGCAAGTGGGTCTCTTGATGGTAAGAGATCACCACCGCCCATAGACACCTAGAACACCAGGGGGATTACAGATGCGTTGCCAACCTAGAAGCCTAAGATGGGATACCTCAAATGCCAGTGATTTCACCGGTTGTCTTACTCTCCACACCGAAACACAACAGTGCAAGCACTGCTGCATCACGGTAGGATTAGCGAGCAAGATGGTGATAGCAATCCGGGTGGCCCTTGCACAAGGTCCTACCACCTGCAAAACACACTACCTTCTTAAAAACATAATACTAAATCGCCCAGCCTTCTTGTTGCGCCAGGTTTTCTTGCTATACTCTGGAGGTGTGAAGGGGCTAGGGTATCGACGCTGTTGCGTTGCGTCCCAAACTAAATCCAGACCCATCCTCCTAGTATAGCACATAACTTAGAAAAAAATCACAATAGTTTGGACAGATTTTAATAAAAATCTAGATAAAAGCCATTTCGATTAAAATACGCATAAAATTCGGTATATTCGTTTGGAAAATATGATGCCACAGATCATAATATATACGCAGTGGTAAAAATTATACTCATAACATTTTTTGTTGGAGTTTAAAAAAGAGCCAGACACATTTTTTTATACATATTTTGCAATAAACAAAACTTATGGGGGAGACCTATGTCCAACAGTGGTCGTCTTACGGGTGATGATGATGGTGATAATGATAATGATGATGATAACCTGTATGGCGATGCCGATGGAGGAGGCGAGGGGCGTAAAGGCGCTGAGCGTGCCCCGCATGTTGGGCAGAGAAGCCTCCGCAATGTACACCCGCGGTGGAGATATGGCCATACCGCATCCCATCCCGGTTATAACTACCCCTGAAACAACAATGTATTAATGAATTCAAAGATATATCCATGAGTAGTATGTGCCGTGCCTGGTATTAGAATAAGACGGCTAAATCTCTTCCGGGTCTATTTGGAGAATACCTAGTGTTTTGTATGAATGGAAATGCCCCCTCCCCCTAGAGATTCTAAAAAGTTTAAAGCAACCAAACCAGTCCTAAGTACTTGACTTGCTTGATGGATCATTTCGATCATTCGTGTACGTAGAAACCGAAACTCGAACGAATTCACCAATTTCAATAAATACCTACAATACGTTCTTTTCCCATTCTCAATATCAACTTGCCCCCCTCCTGGGCCATCGGGTAGCGACGCCCTTGGACTGCGGTGCAAAAGGCAAGTAACACGACTCAAGCGTGACACTAACCTACGATCACGTGGATGCTGCTTGGCGCAAATCCTGTATACAACCAGCCAATACACAGCGGCACCTTACATAGCAGCATTGCGGGCCGGCGACCGTACCTGTCCATGACCAGGCCCATCATAAGGCATCCTATGGGAGCCACCATGGACAGAACCGTGGCTGGAAACAACAAAACATGCACGAATTGATCATCTCGGCCTATATGGCTGCGGATCCACTGAGGCGAAGACGAGCGGAGCGAGAGGAGACGTGTAGGGATCGACCAATCATATTAGTTGAATCCACATCTCGTCTCCGCCTCATTATCATCAGACATGTAGGCATTGGTTGATGGAGCCGCAGCCTATAACTTCCTGTGCAGGGAATAGGCCTGCTCGGGCAAGGAATGAGAGGGCTTGGGCCGTAGTTTCCACGCAGACTTAGTGCGCATTGGGTACTTCACAAACACTATTGAATTTCTTTGCAGGTGAATGTAGGTAAATTCCAAATGTAAATTCTGTACCGGGCCCGAACCTGAAGATGGAGTGCGTGAGTAGTAGGTATAATGAAATCACTCTCTACCTTTGTTCAAGTCTGCCAAATTTTTTTTTTATTTGATACGGGCAACGTACAAATTTGTCACATTAGCCCATAGGGCTAAACATTAACTAACCAGAAAAAAAATGTACATCTCACTGTCACATCAGCCAACCAGAAAAGCATTAACGCCATGTCTGTGGCCAGCTGAGCTAAAATACCCTCAAACATTCCCGTGTCATTTTCTATTACAGCGTTTAAAGGGTGCACTGTCAGTCAGTCAGTCAACCAGTCAATGTTATACCTACTATTTTATGGGTATGAACTGGCGACGATTGTTCGGCCAAAATGTTCATCATAAAAGTTTTTAAGTCTGAATAAAATAAGCTGATATACAAATTGACGATATTTTTTTAGTAACAAAAATTGCAAATAAGCGTAAAGACATCTGCGTATAATTTGATAGGGTGCTTCATAACCAGCAATTTGCTTGGCACTTTCGAACACAGTAGCCTAAGCACCGCTGCTTAGAGAGCATGACCATTAAAATGTTTTCAGATTGTATACTTACCTATCCAATTTCCCTCGTGCATTGTAACCTTCATAATGTCCTCCGGCGAAGCAATGTATGGCAACGACACAGCAGCGAATCCATAAGCCATGCCCACACTCACTTCAGTAAGGTTCACCCAAAGGGCATACCTTACCTGCATCAACCCCACTCGCGTGCAGAACCCAGGGTCAGCTAGCACAAGCTTTATCGGATTTAACATTATAGTTCGTACATCTGAACACAGTAAAAGTAGAAAATAAATAATATTCACGGCCACTTTTTGAGGATATTACTCCTTGCCATTGTCACGCTTTGGTGAAACGGGGTAAATAATTTCAATTCAATTCAATTTTTGAAAATGACTCCATCGACGACTCTACGGATATTGAGGATGAAAAAGACTATCGTTTTGCACTATCGGTTCACGAGGTAAATAAAAATTGTGTGGTAAAAGTGAAGTACTCAATGCCTGACTTCATTGATGTTGTGACAGAAAGACAGATAATATAAATATGAATACTTATCAATGAGTTTATGGAAAAAAGTTACATCTAGGTACAGAAGGTCGTTATGAACAGTGCGATATTTTCCGTATCATTGCCTGTTTGCCAAAAAGAACATCAGTATTGTCGAGAGATTACACTAGGGTAGACTGGGTACGGTTGTAACAATTTTGTTTTTATGGCTAATATTATTGCTGTCACAGCTCTAAGAACTACATACAATGCTACAGATTCACGAATACTCTTTTGAGTTAATATTACACTTAATAAATATCATATATGCAGTATTTTTTGCCAGCAAAGCATTGTTCAGTTTGTGTGCCACTGTTACAACCGTCCACGTCATGGGGACGTTACACAGTGATGGGGGACGGTTGTAACATATCCAAAATAAACAAAAATGAGTAATTTCAATGAGTTTTATTACAAAAGACAATCAAGTTAGGTTAGCTTGAAAAGATCACTTTTAGGGATAAGTTCGCCTTTGTACTCTTTTGTTTTGTTGTTTTCTTTTTGTATTACTTTTGTGTTTTATGTACAATAAAGTATTTACATACCTACATACATAAAAATTCAACAAAATTAATACCGTACACTATTGTTTATCATGTACTATAAATGTCTGCACATCGTGAGAGGTACTTAGTTAGAGCATGCTCTTGCTCTTCTGTAAAAACTCTGTTATGAGCCTAAATACCCCATGTTAACATCTTCTTGTCTTATTCTGTTAAAATCTCTTTTAAGAATGCATCTCATCAGTGTAACATAATTAAGATTGTATATATATCTGCTACTTGGCGCAAAGACTTTCCATCTTTTCACTTCACTGTGAGCATTTTAAGGACTTCTTGATCGTTTTCGCCTTTGGATGTCTTCCTGACACGTTAAATGGGCATCTACAATTAATAAAAACTCTTGTTACATCCGAAAAATAAAAAACAAAGGCAAAATATAATAACCAAAAAGTGCTACAATTGTACCCACAAAAATTGTTACAACCGTACCCAAGCCCCTTCTGTGCCAGTAAAACGGATCCACGTTCGAAACAAAATAGCCTATCACTGATTACACACCGTAAAAATCTATGAAATCCAATATGCATTATTAATAAACATATTTTGAGAATAAATAGACCAAAAATACGCTTTTTAACCATTCGGACGGCGCAGTGAAATTGGTAATCGTTTTGTACCCCTCACTCTCCTGTAGATAGTTTAGGAAATATTTGAGCTGTTACAACCGTACCCAGTCTTCCCTACGTACTTTAGACTACGTAAGTACTTTAAATCCCAGCAATGTAGGTATATACCTACATCGCTGTATACTGACGTTAGGTACGTTCTCAATAAAAATTAGTTCTCAACATAATTTCAAACATTTATTTTGCTCTTCTTAAAAACATGAGGGTATATGAACGGCCTGGTGTATTTGTTGTTAGCGAACTGGGCAACGAACTGCGGCCGCAGCTTGTAGGGAGCTAACCGGGTGTTGACGGACTCTTCGAACGTGGCTAGCATCTTGAGCAGGGTGCTTCGCGAGATCTTGTCAAACTCCATGCCTTCTACTATCTGGGGTTTCTTTCCTGTAAAAAATGGTCCAAAATCCCAGAGCCGCCAGACAACTTATTTCCTGCAGGACTAAACCTTGTGTTTTATGTAGTGTTACGTCTACCTGCTTTAACAATACTTAGGTACTGTTGAATATGATTACAAAACAAAACATTATGTCGCCCATAACTTCCGCTATACGATTTAAGAATCTAAAAAAATGATTGAATAATCATGAATAGCATTCTGAAGATTGATTACATATTACTTATTTCAAAACTATAATGTGATCTGATCAACCAGACAAATTGGTAGGTAGAAAAAATCTCCTCAGATACAAAGATATATTCAATCGTGGGTATAAAGGAATAATTCTACAATATACCTAGTTAGGTTAGATCACATCGATCTATCACAGTAATACTTGAAATGAAAATTCTTAGTTTTCCTGAATCAAAAGTAGTATGAATCAATCACTATCAAGTAAACGACCTGCGAGGCAGGAACTATGCAATTTTCCGGAATAAAAACTGTCCTATGTCCTGAGGTTCTCAAGTTATCTCCATACCAAATTTCATCACCATCGGTTGAAGCACAACAAACAACTTTAACAAATATATTCGGATTCATATTATTTTGTAATATTAAATAATAAGGATTATAGTAAAATATAGTCCAAGATTTTGGAGATAATCGATTTTTTGGGCCGATTTAGCCTTTAGTTGTTTCTAATTAACTTACGCTCTCGATTACTCCGTACATCAGCGTAAATGCTGGCGTGTACGATTATCCAAGTCCAAGTAAACACAAAACAACACACGCAGAGTCTCATAACTTCTAACAACTTCACCGTTCTGAGTTTAGTCGACTACTGATTAGGATGTTATTCTTTTTCTAGTGCTCAAGTCAACATAACGAGTTACGTGGCTAAGTATATAAGCAACATCACGCCGACTTAACCGCGCACACCCACCCCGGGACCTCCATCGGTGAGACGTTTTCATATACTCCCAATCCCAACCCGCACCCGTCCTGTGTGTGTTTTGCGCTTTAGTAAGTATTCGTTAGGTGCAATAACATAGTTATAACGCCGCAATTATCCATTGAACATGGACAGCGCAGGAGACATCGTCGCGTTATTTGGAGGAGGCTTACCTACGTCCGACAGTGGACGTCTTTAGGCTGACAACAGTAATATGTAACGCAAATGATACTTAGCCACAAGCCACCAAATTACAAAAAAAAATGATATATTTATTTATTTGGGCTCCACAGAAAACCAACGTTGCTGCAGATAACGTGTCACAACACATGCTGAGTGGAGTTACCACGTAATTCTTCTTAGTCGTTCACTCTTGACAGAGTGGCCGTGGTCATGCTTCGGTCGATCGATTCCTGTGCCACTGCTGCTCTCGCGACGCATCGACAAGTAGCGCGATGTCTGGCAGAGTGGGAGCAATCGTTTATGTTAGAGTGCGTCACAGATTTGATGAGGTCTGTCCACCGTGTCGGAGAGCGTCCGCGAGATCTTTTGCCCTCGACTTTCCCCTGCACCACAAGCCGTTCCATGGAGTCCTCATTACGGGTGATGTGTCCAAAGAACTTGAACTTGTTGAATTTGGAGTTACCACGTAATTTAGTAAGTTTAAATTTTTGGTGGTATTGATGGAACGCGGGGGGAGCGTCTTCACCCTTATGCTGTAAGTGTTCCATTGGCCCGCACGAAGTGGTTTGCTTCATCCTTACTATTATAAAGGGGAAAGTGAGTTTGTTTGTTTGTTTGTTTGTTACGCTTTCACGCCGTAACTACTGCACCGATTCCTATGAAATTTTGCATACGTCATATTAGAGGTCCAGAATAAATAATAGGATATTTTTTATCCCGAAAAAAAATTGCCATTCCCAAGGGATGACCAAAAGTTTGTTTTTGTATTCTAACCGCTGAGCTGACTCTCTACATAGACTATGAATGCACATTACACAAACGTTTTTTTAATAATGTGTTAAAAGCATGCTTGCTTGCTTGCTGCACCATTTCTTGCATAATCACATGCTTGCTTACACGATTGCTTGCATGCTTGCTTGCATGCTTGCTTGCATGCTTGAATGCAGGCTTGAATGCATGCTTACTACTAGCACTATTTCTTGCAAAATTTCATGCTTGCTTGCATGCTTGAATGCATGCTCGAATGCATGCTTGCTTGCACTATTCCTTGCATAATTACATGCTTGCTTACATGCTCACTTGCATGCTCACTTGCATGCCTGCTTGCATGCCTGCTTGCTTGCCTGCTTGCATGCCTGCTTGCATGTTTGTTTGCTTGATTGCATGCTTGCTTGCATGATTGCTTGCATGCTTGCTTGCATGCTTGCTTGCATGCTTACTTACATGCTCACTTTCATGCTTGCTTGCATGCTTGCTTGCATGTTTGCTTGCATGCTTGCTTGCATGTTTGCTTGCATGCTTGCTTGCATGCTTGCTTGCATGCTTGCTTGCATGCTTGCTTGCATGCTTGCTTGCATGCTTGCTTGCATGCTTGCTTGCATGCTTGCTTGCATGCTTGCTTGCATGCTTGCTTGCACTATTCCTTGCATAATTACATGCTTCCTTACATGCTTACTTGCATGTTTGTTTGCTTGATTGCATGCTTGCTTGCATGATTGCTTGCATGCTTGCTTGCATGCTTGCTTGCATGCTTGCTTGCATGCTTGCTTGCATGCTTGCTTGCATGCTTACTTACATGCTCACTTTCATGTTTGCTTGCATGCTTGCTTGCATGTTTGCTTGCATGCTTGCTTGCATGTTTGCTTGCATGCTTGCTTGCATGCTTGCTTGCATGCTTGCTTGCATGCTTGCTTGCATGCTTGCTTGCATGCTTGCTTGCATGCTTGAATGCAGCTTTGAATGCATGCTTGCTTGCATGCTCGAATTCATGCTTGCTTGCACTATTCCTTGTATAATAACATGCTTCCTTACATGCTTACTTGCATGCTTGCTTGCATGCTGACTTGCATGCTTACTTGCACGCTTGCTTGCATGCTTGCTGCATGCTTTAATGCATGTTTTCTTGCATGCTCGAATGCATGATTGCTTGCACTATTCATTACATACTTACATGCTTGCTTGCATGCTAGAATGCAGCTTTGAATGCATGCTTGCTTGCATGCTCGAATGCATGCTTGCTTGCACTATTCCTTGCATAATTACATGCTTCCTTACATGCTCACTTGCATGCTTGCTTGCATGCTAGAATGCAGCTTTAAATGCATGTTTGCTTGCATGCTCGAATGCATGATTGCTTGCACTATTCCTTGCATAATTACATGCTTGCTTGCATAATTGCTTGCATGCTTGCTTACATGCTCACTTGCATGCTTGCTGGCTTGCTTGCTTGATTGCTTGCTTCTTTGAAATGTTAATGGTTAACGCGAGCGAAGCCGCGGGTAAAAGCTAGTCTTTCATAATGCGAACTGCTAAGGAATGGAATTCGCTGCCGTCGTCAGTATTTCCGGATAAATACAACCTAAGGGCTCTTCAAGGCTAGAGTGAATAGGCTGTTACTGGACCGGTGAGATACACCTTTGGCCTCAATTTTATGTAAAGTTCCTTTTTTTCTATTTATTTATGCACATGATTATTTATATTGAGAAACTCGGAAAATGCCCTAAAGAGTAAAACCTTTACTGTTGTACATACTTAGGAGTTTGTGGCAGCATAAATAAGAGGTGAGATAAAATAAGACAAACTATCGTAACTGCTATTTATTATAACAACAATTTGTTTGACTAAGTATATAATCTACTGTATAATTATCACAAAATACTTTTGATGCTTTGCTTATTTACAATAATCTACATAAATCTGAATTAGAAAATATCTACAAGCACCTGTTGGGATTGGGCCCATATCGAGGAAGATACATTAGTAATAATATACATGATACCTACATAATTATATTGTAACACGCGTTACGGAATGGCGAAAAACTGGGTTCGATTCCCAGCTTAATGTTTCATTTTTATCAGTACTGTTCTCTATATGTTATCGTATAGGTAGATAAAAAAAACGGCCAAGAGCGTGTCGGACACGCCCAAGATAGGGTTCCGTAGCCATTAATAAAAAATCAAGTAATATTTTTCTAAGGATTTCGTATTGTGTACGAAATCTGCCAAGTTTAGGTATATTTTATACCTTAGGCTGCTATTTACTCTTAAACTACTAATAATTCTCAAGCAATCTTATCCGCTATAATTTTCCTTGTAAATTTGATATATTTATGACCATTTTGATTTTTTTAAATTTTTTTCCACCCAACAATTTCGTTTTTAGAGGTCGGGAGGGACGCTCGATTTTAATGAAAATTTGCACTTTCAAGTTTAATATTTCGCAAAAAACAGATCACTAAATAAAAAAATAGTTTTAGCAACCCCCCTAATGGTTTTAAAAGACCGACCCAACGATACCCCACGCTACAGGGTTAGTCGAGAAAAAAAAACACTCCCACTTTACGCCTATGGGAGGAACCCTAAAAATTTTTTTTTAGTTCTTTTTATTTTAACATTTTGTCGGCGTGTCTGATATGTATAGTCATGCCAAATTACAGCTTCCTAGTACTAACGGTCTCTGAGCTTAGCCGCGGACAGACAGACAGACGGACAGACATGGCGAAACTAAAGGGTGCCTAGCTACGAAACCCTAAAAAACGAACGGAATAGTGATAAAATCCAGAAAGAAAAAGTCTGATACTGTCAATTAAATAATTAATACGCACGTAGGTACAGTCACCAGTACCAATATCTGACACAACAAGCGTTCATAAATATCTGATACGACTCTTACTATTTCTAGGACCGAAAGGACGTGTCAGATATTTTTGCACGCTCTGCTGTGGCAGATATTAATGCTGGTGACTGTACCTATAATATTTCTACGCACGTATAAAATCTAGTTATCAAATCGTACCTAAATAAATAACGGATTTATCTACAAACGTAACAAAGATCTTATTATATTTTGATGGCACATGTTTAACGTAGATATCCACCAGTAGCCTACTTAAAACTATATTCGCTATAATACTCGTTTAACATGAATCTCTACATCCTTGATATAACATTTTACAAATATTCAATGTAAGATTCATGTATACTAAAGTAAACTAGGCATTCGTTACAAAGGCACGTTGAATACTAATTAGTAGATTTTGTAAGGTATTTGCTCCAACTTTGATCTTTAGGCTAAATGTTAACCTTATCCTCGTAAGCCCAACAACATTTTTTTAGATACCTAGTTAAAAAAATGGCTTTGTCTATCAAAGAACAATTTTGCTAGTGAATTCAGTTATAATATTATTCGGTATACCAGTTATAATATTCAGTAAAAAATCCAGAAAACGAAATACTTAAAAGAAACTGGCGCAAAATAATTGTAAGCAATAACAACATTACATTGTACTCATAGAAATCTCGAAACTTTCGCAGTAACGTCACTTCTCAAACATTTCCTAAATATATACAAACAAATATCGAACACTCCTGAGCAACAAAAAAAAATCGGATTCTACTGTTGTATAATTCTGCAAGGAATCCGAGTTGTTTTATTGCTCTTTAATTCATCTAAGTCTTGTTTACAACTGCGCAAAATGCACTTTGTGATTGGCCAAGGTTTGGGCCAGAGATCACGCTCCTTCCGATTGAGTGGTTTTCTTTAAAGTTTTGGTCCTACCGCAGAAATAGTCTTCTATCTCTTGAAGAGTACGTCCCTTGGTTTCAGGGAGGAATACGTAGAAGAAGGCGATGCCTGAAAAACAAGACTAGATGTAGAAGTTTTGCAATACGCTTTGACATAATGGATAAACCAATACTTGCTGGGCACTTGCATAATTCAGGAAATCTTGCACATAATGTTTATAAGTCAGATAGAGCGATAAAAAAAACCAGCCAAAATAAATGTTGAACCCGTAGCTCTATATTTATGTATTTATACTTATTAGAGACTCCAAATTCAGCATACAGGTAGTATGCCGTAGTTGGTTATAATAATAAAAAAAAGTATCATGATTTCCATGAATTTCCGCAGAATAAAGAATACAGAGGAGAGCGAGAGTGCCTAGTGTTGCAGCCTCTACGCGCTACCTGTTTCCTGAGATCGTTAGGGTTCACGATCACAATCAGTGGTGTAGCGTAGTTGGGGCGGAGGGGGGCAGTCCGCCCCGGGATTCACATTTAGGTGGCGACAAAATACCATAAAAATTGAATGTGAAGATCCCAATCCTCACTGGGCCCGCGTGGGACGTGTATAGGCTGGGATGATGATGAATATGATGATAATTCCATAACAAAAAAAAATGTCGCAAATACGATTCGGATCGATTCGAATAAGTACCCTAAATAAAAGGACGGCAAAGTTTTTTTTCGCCCCGGGCGGCTGTTACCCACGCTACGCCGCTGGTTCTGACCACGTTTCTAGAATCGCTTTTATAATAATAACCAAAGACACTTTAAATAACTAACAAAAAGTTGAAAAACCGCCGATTTTGTCACTTCAAAGTTCAATATCTCAAAAACGGCTGAACCGATTTTGATCAAACATACCTAAAAACCATTGCTAGATAACCTGCTTTCAGTTAAAAAAACCGCATTCAAATCGGTTCATCCGTTTAAGAGCTACGGTGCCACAGACAGACACACAGCGGTGAAACTTATAACACCCTTCTTTTTGCGTCGGGGGTTAAAAATGAAGACTTACTCCCAATAGACATGACACCGTATACTGCGAAGGCCCCGTAGTAGTTGAGCTGGTCTTTGAGGAAAGGGAAAGTTTTGACTACTGAGAACACGGAGAGGTGGGCTGTCATCGTCGTCATGCCGCCAACTATACCCCGTACCTTGAAATAAAAACGTTTTTAAGCTCTTATTGCTGACAGTATTACAGTCTAATAATAATTGTAAATTACTTCACTTACGATAATTTATTTTGCCATATAATTTCACTTATTACCACAACAACGTTTGGCTTAATATACAGATGTAATCGTGCTCTTTCCACGAATTTATAAAATATCATCTTACAGAATGCAATAGGTTAAGTTAGATTAGTTTAATATCAATTCTGAAGAAAATAATGTTTCAGAAATTGATTACTTTATGACAACGAAAATTATGAAAAACGATACATAAAATAGAAATAATATTAGTGAAGCCTACCTAACTGTTGATGAGATTAGCAGAGGTCAAAGTGGCGTGAAAATGAAGAGACCTTTACTCAGCAGTGGGTGGATGTGGACTGAATTAATGAAGCCTACCTGTGAAGGATACACCTCTCCAATCATAACCCAGGGCACAATGAGGAACCCGAGCGTGCAGGAAATGGTGAATACAAAGATAGCGACTACTGGGATCCAGGAGTGCTGTGGTTGCTCCCCAGTCTGCTCCCATTGGTGCACGAAGTACATGTATACTGAGAGCACCACCATCGTTGAACCGCAACCGACAGCTGGAATAAAAATGGTAAGTAAAGTTACTGCGGTATACTTTTTGGATTGTAAGACCTAATAATGCACGTCCTGACATGACGGTGAAATTTACGAACATCTAGCTAGCAGTGGTAAGGAGTAAACAATTTCGGTTGGCACGGCGGAAGACAAGAGAAGCTTGAGTAAAGACATGTCATGTCTTAGGATGCAGCACTTTGCAGTTAGAGTACACTAACATTTGCCATACTTGTCATCAAATATATTGTAGAAAGATAATTTTAGATAAAATATTGCTTTGGGCTCTAGTCCATGGAAGTAGTGGAGAAAGGGAAGAAGAATGAAAGAATAAACTTGGCAAAGATATACGATACGAATACGGTTGGGAGTTGTAATTTTTGGGATGTTTTTAAATTAATTAAAATAGTACAATTACGTATAAGTAATTCTGGGGTTTCATTTTTAAAGTCTACAAAAAGCAAAACGGTTGAAGCCACTGCCAGCTAGCTACACACATAAGCGTAAGCGTAAAGCTCTTTTATATCATTTTTGTTTTGAACCACAATCTCAGTGACACAGTTTCAATCAGGGAGCAGGAAGAGATTCTAATAAAGTTGCCAAATGTAAAGTAACCAAATAAGGACCGAGAAAACAGAAAGATGCCTCACCAGAAACAAAGGTCAGTGGGCGCCTGCCGCATCGCCGACAGAGTATACAGCCGACGACAGTGAATATAAGTCGAATTATGCCCACGCATATAGTCAGCCAGTACTTGTTCCATGCGGCACCTGATTTCTGTAATGATGTGTTCTTGCGTCAAGGAGTGTTTTTTGACAGGTAGAAATGGTAGAGCAATAAATGTTGTTTATCGTAAGGTCCGTTTGACATTGTGGCACGACTCGTTTTATACTCGTAGCTAAAGGAACCTAATTGTAAAGAAGACTTATGTTACGTAGAAACGGACCTCTTGCCAATGGCGCAATCTACCAACTTTGTGACGCATAAAACAATTGCAACTGTGTACTTATAAATTTACCAATGCGTATTTAACTACTAGGATATTATAAAAAAGCCGTGGTGGCCTAGTGGTTTGACCTATCGCCTCTCAAACAGAGGGTCGTGGGTTCAAACCCCGGCTCGCACCTCTGAGTTTTTCGAAATTCATGTGCGGAATTACATTTGAAATTTACCACCAGCTTTGCGGTGAAGGAAAACATCGTGAGGAAACCTGCACAAACCTGCGAAGCAATTCAATGGTGCGTGTGAAGTTCCCAATCCGCACTGGGCCCGCGTGGGAACTATGGCCCAAGCCCTCTTGTTCTGAGAGGAGGCCTGTGCCCAACAGTGGGACGTATATAGGCTGGGATGATGATATTATATAATGTGTATTAAAATCATAAACTTAAAGACTTGAATAAATTAGCTAATAACCTAACCAACGAAAAGTTGGAAAACCACCGATATTGTTACCTCAAAGTTTAATATCTCAAACACGGCTGAACCGGTTTTGATAAAACATGTCTAAGAAACACTGCTTTCGAATAAAAGAATCCGTATTCAAATCGGTTCACCCGTTTAAGAGCTACGGTGCCACAGACAGACATACAGAAACACAGACAAACATAGCGGTCAAACTTATAACACTCCTCTTTTTGCGTCGGGGGTTAAAAAATAACGCAGATGACTTTCCCAATTATTCTTTTTCTTCGGTTGCATGAATATTCATATTTATGAGAAAGAAGAAGAAAACCGATCTTTTGTTTCGAGTTCCCAACGACATTAGCAAAGTAGTTTAATTGTATGTATGCACCTCAAAAACCTCAACAGCGTAAAATGTGATGATGTTGACGCCGCACCACTGGTACACAAAGAAGTAGATCGCGAGGATAGCGAACGGCTTCAGCGCTGAGGGAGACAGCAGCGCCTTTACGTACTCCTTTACACTCGTCAGTCTGAAAGTAAATCATAGTGTCCTTTAAAAAAAGTCCAGCAGAATTTGTAGGGGATAGAATAAAGAGCAATGGGACGCAGATATTGTAAAGTTAACGAAATAGATCGCTCAATCCTCATTAAAACTCAGCAAAAAATAAAGCTGGCGGATCTTACACACATTTCTGATGTACACTCGAGTTCTTATACTTCTGAGCGAAAATTCAATCAAAAACATCTGAACACGCTAACTATACTGCTAAGGAAAGAGTTGTGATCTAATATTTTTGATAAAATTTTGGCTCAGAAGTACTTATATAAGAATTCGACTGTACACGTAGGCCCGCTTCACATGCACACGGACACGGCACGGTCGCCGTGCCGTGTTTAAGTAGAAATAGAAATGTATGAGCTACATAGACATAGCTTTCACATGGCATAGTAACGGCACGGTCGCCGTGCCATGTGAAAGCTGTCTATGTAGCTCATATATTTCTACTTAAACACGACACGATCGCCGTGCCATGTGAAAGCTGTCTATGTATGTAGCTCATACATTTCTACTTAAACACGGCACAGCGACCGTGCCGTGCCCGTGTGCGTGTGAAGCGGGCCGTAGGGTGTACTCGTACCAAAAAAGAACTCTATGTTGGCTAGATACTTTTAATTGCCTCAACAACTGTGACGAATCCCATTAATTTTGTTTCCTCCCGATTGTTTTTTTTTTATTCGACTGGATGGCAAACGAGCAAGTGGGTCTCCTGATGGTAAGAGATCACCAACGCTCATAAACATCTGCAACACCAGAGGTATTGCAGATGCGTTGCCAACCTAGAGGCCTAAGATGGGATACCTCAAGTGCCAGTAATTTCACCGGCTGTCTTATTCTCCACGCCGAAACACAACAGTGCAAACACTGCTGCTTCACGGCAGAATTAGCGAGCAAGATGGTGGTTTTAACTTTGACAGCTTGTTTAAGTATATAACGGATGTGACTTTTAACAAGAGCAAATAATTAAAACATAGATCGTACTCGACAATCTGAACAACATTAATTCAGCGAATTTTAAAAATTTTTTTTTTTTTCATTTTTATTACTAATGTTTCGGCGAATAACGTTTGGCAACCTGTTTCATTTCGCAACTTTTTATTTCCCAACTGTTTAATATTTCTGAAACTGTAAATATTTCAGGATTTTTATAAAACTAACCTAACCTAACCTAAAGGGCTCTACACAATGGCCCTGAAATAAATCCTGAAATATTTACAGTTTTATAGTTTGCGAAATGAAACAGGTTGCCAAACGTTACGTTGCGAAAAGGCAGTACTCATTATTACACTTTAAAGTTTATTGGAAGAAGCAATGTAAAGCAAACTGTTTGATGTTTGTAGCATGACAGGCGACGTCAGTTGGGTTTTAGGATGGCGTACATTGATAACAGTATTTAATTTGTATGAAAAAAAGAAAATCTAAAGACTCCATTATTTATAAAAGTCGCTGAACTGATGTTGTTCACTTTGACGAGTACGATCTGTGGTTTAATTATTTGCTCGTATTACAGGCCACACCCGGTATTACAACAAACTTAACCAATCTCAATTGAAATTCAGAAAACTTACAATAATCAAGACATACGACTGTTGTTTACCTAGTAAATTCATTTCGAATAAAAACTAGGGCTACAGCTTTTAAAAGTATAAAACGAAATGTGTTTGCCAAGCTAGAAACGACGGCCCAATTCGCTATACTATCATAATCTCTGTTTACACAGCTGCTCAATATTGATGTTCTTTCAACAGCATTTATATTTTATGTACAATAACTGCTAAAATATCGTCACAAATTCGTCTTGGCAATTTAATAAGCTAGATACAATCTTTCGGACTCTTCATTTGCTTAAGTGTACACGGTGTACCTAACATAAAAACGGGTTACTATGGGAATCTCTGCAATTCAATAGATAGACACTTCGCATTTATATAACTTTTAAATAATAGCTACCGACACAGTATCGTATGAAATAAAATCTCCGTAAAAATGTTGTGTACCTACTTGTGATTTATTTTGATGATCTGCTTGCTTGTTAGATCGATAACTGTATCTAATTACAATATCTTGTATTTAGCTTAAATTTTGGTAAATCCTATACTGATCCTCCACGTTATTAGCTTTGCATACCTAGTAGTATTTTATTTTAGTTAAAAAACGAATACATACGGTTCAACATGATTCTTCTCTTTAAACGTTATCATCCTCTGTATTTCCTCGTCTATGTTGCAGGTGGATCCTCTTAGCTTCACCAATGAGCTCTCAGCTTGGGCCATCTTTTCCTGACCGAAGAGATAGTTCGGTGTCTCTGGCAGAAGGATCGTCCCGAGAAGAGATACTATGGGGATGATCGCGCTAACTCCCGCGAGCACGTTCCATGACGTCACACTGCCGACGACGTACTGGAACATGATAAGGCGTAAGTTACAAAAGAGGCAACGACTAGCAATCGGTCAAGTACAGTCAAGGACGCCAATATTAACAAAGAAATACAAGCCACTGTTCAAAAATATCCACACACAGATCTCGTATGAACGGTTGGTTTCTATTGGTGTAATTTTAACATCTTTATTAACTCTATGTACCAAAACTAGAACTGGTGTTCTACCAGAAGTCATGCGTGCCTACAGTGATCAGCACCAATACATGATAGAACAAAGCGAGCATTAATATTTGATAAGACTCTATTTCTAGAGCCGGTAGGACGTAGTGTTATATATTTTTGCACGCTCCGCTGTGGCAGATAAATGCAGGTGCCTGTACTTACATACATTAACTTGGGCAATTAGTACCTACATAAATATAGCGAATTTTTTCTCTGTTCTCGAAATAGTTATTTTCAATTTTAGTTTTTACGAATTTTGGTTCTATTCGGTGAGTATTTTAAATTAAATGGTAAGGTGATCCGGGACTATTGTAACTAAACAAAAAAAAGATATATCTTAGAATTCTTATAATTTTATCATTTTATATCTTACAGTAATATTTTGCAAACAAATCTCACCCATTTATATAACTCTTCAGATTAATAATATAACTAGCAAAATACTTTTAGGTTAGCGGTAAAATAGTTGAAAATTGAAAAAAGCTACAATAGCCCCTGGGGTGGCGCTATCGCTCTAAAATATTATCTCGTAAGAGCTACAATTGTCTAGCCGAGTTGCTGAATTTTATTTTGTAAATAAATATTTCAATGATTTTGAATCTTGGCTTGGCGTGACTTTTTTTCTAAATAAAATCCGAAGACAGTCTTCTGGCGAACACAACGTAAAATCATGTAAAATGGCCGAAAAAGAACATGGCGTCGTAATGACGTCATCAGACGGCTTAGATACAATATCCACCAGCTGAAATATTCACCTTACTTATTAATAAATTAAAAAAATAACAGGAAAACCATAAAACTTAAAAAACGAAAAGTAAAATTTCTGGATTTGATAGTGATCTATTGGTATTATATTTACTCTGTGCTATTTTAACCCCATTGGTGGAAAAGTATACCTACACATATTAGGGACAATAATCAATATACATGTAGCGGTAGATCACTTCAAGACCTTGAACTCTTTGATTAAAACGGCGCTATATAGTAGATATGAGCGCGTTTCATTATAAGAGGCCATACAATGGAAATTGCCAATATCTAACTGTATTGAAACACATCTCGTTTTAATACAGTAATTGGCAAGAAAACTAACTAGTGGTAAGACAAAATTACGATTTGAGACACCTATAATAATAGAATTACAGGAAAAATATGTCCTGATAAAATTGTAATATTTTAGGTTCGCTGACGCATATAATTGTAAAGAAGAATTTACTTTTAACTACGAAACTGATAATAAATGAAATACATATTTTCATACATATACATTATTTTTAATAAATTAATTCATTCATTCATTTATTTCGGGCAACTTGGCCCAAACAATAAATACCTTACAGACTAACATACATATTTATAATCAATAATATTTAAAACTAATTTGGTGACAAAACGTCATACAAGTAAAAAGTCAATAAAATTGTTTGGTGTAAAAAGTCATACAAGTTCAGTACTGTTCAGTATGACGTTTTAACCTCAGCTAATTAAGTCACATTTATATTTCTTGACAATCATATTATTATATCTATCGTCTTTGAGACCCTAGGTCCATGGGGCCCTGGCGCACATCAACTCGAAGGATTTGCAAAAGCGCCTGGTATACTCAACCGGACACCAAAAGGCAGGCAGCTAAGTATCTCTCTCAATTAATTAGCATGGCTATTTATTAAACAAGGAAAAGCTGCCAGCATTTTGGGCACAATGCTATTTCTAGATTTTATTTAGTTTTACTGAATTAGTTTTTATTTAGTAGTTTAATTTCTTCTTTCATATTTAATGTAATATTTTTTATTACAATTCAATTGTTACTTGATGTTTTTTATTTCCTTTAAATAGCATATTTATATATTACATTCTAAAATTCTTTAACAGTCGTGTCATCGGTTTTCATAAAAAAAAATGCTATATTTATAATCAGCGCAAACACCGATACCTAATGGTGTTATCACGAGTATCCTGTGTGCTCAGCTCAGTTTAGCGACAAACAGCCGGTATTTGCCTGTTTGTTTGCGCGTGCGACATATCTAATTTTATTAAGTAAATTTTAAATTATCGCTATCAGAGTTGAAACGTGTGACAGCTACGTGCAGGCTGTAAAAATATTGACTGTTTTGCTACTAGTTTAGTGGTGTAATTAGTGATACTTATTTGTATGCTTTTGATACTTAGCAACAATAATATTACAGGTACATAATATTACTTAAGCTCTGGCGAGACATAAGCGGTGAAAACCGTTTATAAAGAAATCATTTATAACGACATATTATCGGGTGTAACGACCAAGAAATAAGTCCCAACGCAATCTTATATACTAATATAACACTGGTTATAACGATTACCGGAATCAACGACGAAAATACGACTGTCCCTTCGTTGTTGTTATAAACGTCATGTTTATAACGACATTGAAGGAACAGCAATATTTGGTCGTTATACACGGTTGGACGTTATAACCAGTGTTACTTTGGTATATAAGATAGTGTTAAAATTATTTTTTGGTCGTTATATCCGATATGTCGTTATAACTGGTGTTGCTACAAAGGTTTTGACTTTTAAAAAATTACAAAACGTTTCAACTCGCCATCTCATCATCCTCTCATCTTCCGAAAAGATGACTTAAACATAATTTCGTGATTTTTTTGCGATATTATTATAAAAATGTTAATTAACGAGCCGAAAATGAAACGTGCTAAAGAAAACCATTTAAGTCTCTGACATGTTAACGTGAGGTTGAAGAATATGACAACCTAATGCCTTTCAGAACGGGAGAAAAGAGGATATAACGCTTGTATGTGTGTACTCAGCTGTATTCGGACAATGGTTTTCATTAGTTTTGTGAGCTATGACATATCTGAACTTAAAAAAACCGTCGCCTAGAATTACGTAGATGGAAAAAGACCTGCATCATTAAATGAATTATCGAACACAATGGATGACAATTCGCGCCGTTCACGGTAACGTGTAATATATTTTTGGACAAAGCGTGACAGAGGTGTGTCACTAGTCACGCGGTGTCGTTTGCCTTTGAATTTGAGTTGACCGTTTATTTTAGTACTGCTTAGACAACTGAAGGAAATTTGAAAATTCAGCAAAACTATTATTGTACGTGAAGCTCGACCCAAGCCTTCCCGTGATTACACCTACGAGTATAACAACTTCCAAAATAAAGTCCTGTTTAGCTAGTCATGCTTGCGCCCATCCCAGCCTCCATCCAGCTTAGGCGAACTCATCTTGATAAGTTGTCCCATTTGAATACACATCTAGGAGGACATCATCATCATTGTCATCATCATCATCATCATCATCTGCATAATTATTTTACTATTACGAAGTGCAAATATCCTCCCCGCTATTTTTGACATTATAGTGATTCTCTTTAGCGGTTTGCACTCAAACTTTGTGATTGCTGCTGACACCAACGGCGGTGAGCAGGCTTGTTGATGATTCTATTAGGTACGTACCTAGTTGTAACTTGTTCCATGGACACGTTAATAAAGAAGATGATGATTGGGTACTTGTATAATTTTTTTCCTATAAAAGTAAGCAATTGCTACGGCGCAAATACCAATATGTATAGAAATATTAATAAATTCACGTGATTTTTAACATAGGCGTCTAAAAAATGCGGAAATTAGCAAGTCTGCGATGAATGAGGCGTCGTGAGAGGACCCTTAACATAAATCCTCTAAATATGGAATTCTACGCTTCAAGTTAAGCTCAAATAATTACGTAATAGCAGTGTCCCTAGACATCTAGATTTCTTTTCGCAACGTAACGTTTGGCAACCTGTTTCATTTCGCAACTTTTCACTTCGCATACTCTAAAACTGTAAATATTTCAGGATTTATTTCAGGGCCATCGTCCCTTTAGGTTAGGTTAGGTTAGTTTTATAAAAATCCTGCAATATTTACAGTTTCAGAAATATTAAACAGTTGGGAAATGAAAAGTTGCGAAATGAAACAGGTTGCCAAACGTTATTCGCCGAAACATTAGTAAACCATACAAACTGCATATCCTTGGTAATGTGAAAAAAAAATAGAACACTGTTGTATAGAGCTGTTAAGTATAATGTAGAGGTTCATATAAGGTAAGTGTTTGATTCACTTACACTACGTGGTTCATGGCAAGCAAAATCAGATCTCACAAGAGTGGAAAAGGCTGAGTCGCAATTAGCGGAAGGCGTCACAACCTTGAGACATGAGGAACTTATTTTTAACATACCAAAATTTTCCTTCGAACCAGTGATCCGTAGAAAACAAACTGACAATATAATGGATGGGCTGAAATTAGATGACTATCTAGCTATGGAACATGGATAGGCCAAACATGTCAGAGGAGAGTCAACAAAGCCATAAGTTAACATTGACTATGCCATTGGCATTAACCAGTGTTCCGGGACACACCTACTTAAACTTATAATATTTTCAAGCCCTCTTATCTTATGGAGTAGTGGCGACTACGAAAGCTGAAAAAATTGCGCTAGAAAATAACAACGTTCGGGGAGAATTGCAACCACTGTAACCACACCACGTTGTATTACATTATATAGGTTCTATAGATAAGGAACGTGTGTCATTCCTCTGTTCCAGTCAGGCCATAGACTTTATGTATCTAATTAGATAGACTAGGTATAAAAATATAATTATATAAAGTCTACGGTTAAACTGGACAGGGGGCTAATACGAAATTCCAAAATCGAAGATGATATCGTACCGTCCCTCTCACTCTCGTATTAATAATATAAGTGTGGCTACAGCAAGATACTTAGTTCGAATTTTGCACTTCATAGTATAGGGTCTTAGCAATGACATAAGTTCCTTATCGGGCTTAATGTACACCTAGTCATTATAGTGTTAGTGGTCCCTAAATAATGTTATTTTCTAGATATTTTCCAAATTTCTAACTAAACTAAACTTTGTAAACCTCAAATCTTATAATTGCGTTCAATTCCAGTATTTCGTGAAACGTAGAAATAACCTCATTGTCTTCTGCGTCGTGAAATTGTTTCACTTTTAGAGGCCAGAGCCTGCGTGGCAAAAAAACAATACTTCAAATAGTAAACTGATGAGCAATTAAGAAGGTGTACATTCCTACGACGCATAAACGATCGTCGCAAAGCTACCGCAGAAAACGATCTATTGTCTTAATTCATTTGCATATACAACAAAGCTGTTTTGTGGGCGTGTACATTGTGCTGTAACTGCTACGTTAATTACGTAATTAAGGAAACAGGCGACATTTGTTGGATAATTAGCACCTCTGTGACGTTTTTGTTCGAGATCACGATCGATCCCTGTTTGTATGGTTTGGTTATTAGAGTGCTTCGGATAAACAGTGGATACAATTACATGCATAGTATTGCACAACCGTTTATTTGTTAAATGACGATTACTGGGAAAATAGTGCAGGAAATACGTAATTTTGATGGCGAATGATTCAGATTTGAAGAGCTCTTCCCATCGTTCCGCTTGTCTCATCTGTTTTCTTTTTAAGGGGCTTTATATTTTGAATCGTAATAGGCAGCTGGATGAACTCACAGAATATGCGTTTACGTTTGACTAAAACGATAACACACAAACATCACGCTAGATGTATATACGTGTTGTGTATTAACAATAAAGTATAAGCAAACCTGTATGAGAACGCCAGTGGATACTCCAACAGAGGCGAGCGCGCCGAGCATACCCCGAAGATGGGGCTGAGAGACTTCGCAAGTGTACACTCTGGCGGGAGCACCCACCATGCCGGAGCCGAGACCCACTAGCAGTCTGCCTGGAGATGGAGTGAATAATCAATAGACGCGAAGAAAATGAGAGAAAATAGATTATTTCATATAGAACGCATATACCTCTCCTTGCAGTCGGGTAAAAAGGATCTTAAGTATAACGATCATATGGATACACCTCTAAAAATTTGATAAGCTTAACGATTACTTTAGTTGGAGAACTAGGACAATGAGTTATTCCAGCGTTTATAGATTTTAGCTAAGAATTTTACACATCTTATTATCCTGTGTTCTGTTATTTTCATGTGTTTTTATGTACAATTAAGAGTTTTACAGTACAATATAATACAATTTTTCGGAAATAATACAGATTGGGAGTACAGTTTACTAGTTCTAGACCAGTGTTTTTTAGGGTTCCGTACTGTCCCTTGGAGCTGTGAAAAATCAAACTTCTAAGCCAACGCAATCAAAAGATACAGCCGTTTATGCTGCAAATTTTCGAAACTCGCAAGGTAATCAAAACCTACAGGTTATTTCCCGTGAACTCAGAATCTTGAAATTTGGTACGAAGCAACGTCTCACTCATAGCACAGATAAAGGAAAAATTCCGAAAAGCATACATTTTTAGTTACATCATATAATAAAAATATGTGTACGTAACCCTAGGTGCGCGAGTCCGACTCGCACTTGGCCGTTTTTTTTTTAAATACAGGTATCATACCAATAAAGACCTGAAAAGTGCTTTTTGCTCTAACTTTTCAATTAGGTATAAAGCTTTAAGGGAGTAGGTATAGAAAATGGTAATTTTTTAGGGTTATCCATCCACAACGAAACTGTTGTTAACGGGTGTGTAACTGTGTATTGTGGTCGTATTTTGCAGCCAAAATCGGCTATGTTACGGCTCCACTAATTAGGACATAAGCAGTCATCGTAGCAGAAATCGGTGTAGATGATGAATTGATGACGTCATCTGTAAAACCTGTTTCAAAATCTGATGTACTTACCAATATAGATCATGTTGATGTTGGTAGCGAACGAGATGAGAAGCCAGCCCATTATGAGCGGTACTTCTGTGATCATCAGCGTGAGCCGGCGTCCGATGGCGTCCATGAGATATCCGCTGAGCAAGCAGCCCACAGGGGTACCAGCCGAGGAAAGACTGGCTGTAACAAAATAGAAGACTAAAGTGAAGAAGAATTGAAGTGAAGTGTTAATAGAAGTTAATATTAATGTTATCAGAGTCAGGGCAAATATTGCAGTATGTATTCGTTATGGTCACACTAACAAACACCAGGAAGATAGTACAATACACTTAGGTTACCTGCACCAATATCTGACACAACAAAGCGTGCAATATCTAGTGATACGAATCTATTTATAGGGCAGGTAGGACGTGTCAGATATTTGTTCACGCTCCGCGGTGGCAGATATTAACACAGGAGATTGTACAAGTACATACTCGTATGAATATACAAAATAAGTTTATGTATTATGTACAATCAATGGACTCGACTCTACCCCTAGCAACTAATTGAGTTATAAATGTTAACACAACGACCAGGATCAGCCAAATACATTAACAAACAAATACTTCCCAGGAAATTTTCAATACTCACCAATCCAACTAGCTTGAGAATCCGTTATGTATATACTAGACTCATTGCTCTGAAGCTGAGGTAATACTGTCGCTGAGAAACCAAAGGCCATGCCAGTATTAATAGTGCCAAGATTAGCTACGAATGCTGCTAAGATCTGTCTGAACGCCTTGCCTCGTCCAGCCTTGCTGTTTTGAGGTTTCTGTGGTAAAGGTGTCTTGGTGATAACTGGAGTGGTCGTGCCATTGTATACAAAGGGCTTCGAGTCCTTTCTGGAAAGAAAGAATTTGGAAGGTTAAAGATCAAGACGAATTAATTTAATGAAACCTGTTCGTTAAATGCAAGTACAAACATAGTTGAACACTCTAACCAAATTATACTCATCAAAAGTATAGTAGTAAAAAAGTAGTATATATATACATAGGGATATTTTTTATCCCTTGACGGTTTTAAACATCTAATTTTCAATATTAGACATATTAGGAACCACTGATTCAAGACATCAAATTTGTCTAGAAATAATGATCGAGTATCCTAAGACTTTTTTTTGTGTTGGTAAATTGTGATCCGTTTCTTGCGAAAACAATTTATTATGGTTTGAGATTGTCAATCAGGACTGGGTTAAACCCAAGTATATAGACATGCAGCAAAGTTCATGCCCTGTCTTTGTAACGGAAAACCTATGGTCGATGGTGTAACCTTACCTATATGCACGCACTCATGAACCCTCTATTCATAATCATAAACGTTAGAAGCTATGCTTTATAGCACTTGGAAAGCCTTTACCAGGCACACACAAGACATAAACTATTATTTTCATAACGAATTTTTACCTGTCATGGGTAAGAAAAGAAGGTTTATTTCTGTAAGTGTCAGTTGCTTGAAATTAGAATTTATTTATTTTCACATGCTGGTTTTCGGGTGCGTTTTAAATGCCAATGTATCTAAATGTAATGGCTACTTGCTGGAAACACATAAATCTCGAGTTAGCGTTAAGCTCAGTTTAGTAGTGTCAAATTGTATGGAACTGTCAAGCTTAAGCCTGCATTAACTACTAAATCTCGATTTATTTTTTCCTGCAAAACGGCCTAAATGAATTAAAAGTTAAACTTACTTTAATAAACGATAGGGTCTCTCTATACCTATTGATAAGTTTGGGGAGACTCTATAATATACAGTGTGTGTGCTAGAAAATCAGATGCGGATATTTTGACGATCGATTATTTGCATCGTTGTTAATTAGTTTCAATTAAATTAAATTAAAAAAAACAGTTAATGTTAATGCAAGGATGATTATTTTTGGACGGAATGGTATTTTTGTATTAAACAAAAAAATACCACACAATCCATACTATCCATACTAATATTATAAATGCGAAAGTAACTCTGTCTGTCTGTCTGTCTGTCTGTCTGTCTGTCTGTCTGTCTGTCTGTTACGCTTTCACGCAAAAACCGCTGAACCGATTTGGATGAAATTTGGTACAGAGATAGAATATACCATGGGAAAGAACATAGGCTATCTTTTATCGCGAAAAAAAGGCTTTAAGGGGTTGAAATAGGGGGTGAAAGTTTATATGGTGGAAGTTCGTCGCTGTCAGAAATAAAAGCATGAAACTTGGCATTTAGGCACTTAATAAGAAATAAGTCGGTATGTGTTTTAGCTTTTTTGAAAATTCGACCTGTGAGGGGATGAAATAGGGGATGAAACCTCATATGGAAGGTCGTCATTATTGAAGATAAATCGATGTTTCTTTATGAAACTTGGTATTTGGGCGTGTGATAAGAGATAAATAATTGTTCGAGCGTTTTTTTAAATTCTTCCTGTTTGGGGGTGAAATAGGGGATGAAAGTTTATATATGTAAAATCGACATTTTCGAAGATAAGTCGATGGTTCTTTATGAAACTTGGCATTTGGGCACGTGATAAGAGATAAATAGATATATTTTCGCGCATTTTTTTTTAAATTATTCCTGTGTGAGGGTGAAATAGGGGATGGAAGTTTATATGAAGGTCGACATTGTAGAAGATAAATCGATGGTTCTTTATGAAACTTGGCATTTGGGCACTTTGAAAAATAAATAGATATTTGTTCAAGGGTTTTTGAAAATTTTACCTGCGAGGGGATGAAATAGGATGAAAAATTATATGGAACGTCGTCATTATCACAGATAAATCGATGAATCTTTGTGTTTAGGTATTCGATAAGAACAAAAAAAACCGGTTAAAATCGACTCGAACTCGCGCATCAAGGGTTCCGTGCATAGGTATGTATGAATATCAAGTGTTAGCAGAGCCAAGCTCATAAGCAAAATGTACGCAATGTGGGGTCATTTTACATGGCTTATTAACATAGACAGTCAGACATGAAAAATTATGATTTTCAGATTTTTTCTTACTTATTTTGCTTTAAAGGGAATAAAATTTGCTATAAGAGCTTCCTTTATACAAAATTTCAAGTTTCTAGGACAGCCGGAAGTACCCTATAACATTTTTGAGTTTAGGGTTTTAATTTCAACTCGATAAATACTCCGCACGTTTACGGGATAAAGGGTCCTGACGGACAGACGGACGTACGGACAGAAAAGTCATCCTATAAGAGTTCCATTTTTTTCCTTTTGAGGTACGGAACCCTAAAAAACATTTGTTCCGGCTCTTTTCAAATTTCGTCATTTTTCATACCTATTTGAAAATATGGGGATGAAAGTTCGTAAGGAATTCCAAATAAATTTACTATAAGTATATTTATCGGAAATATGTGTAGCAATGCTTAGTAAGAATGCCGTCTTAATTATAATCCTACCCTCCTAACTTACAATAAAGGACGTAAGATGTCAAAAGCTCACTATGAAGAATTAGTCCTTTTGTGTTGGCAGGGTAGAATACTTATGTTTTTTTTTTATTAGTTTAGATATAAAGCAATGTATTAAAATAGGTTATTTTCAGTAAACCGTAGAAGTTTCTATGTGCTATTATTGGCAGAATAGGTACCCTAAATAAATTAAATACTTTCCAAAGTTACTATTCCACGCGGACGAAGTCGCGGGCAAAAGCTAGTACTTAAATAATTTATGTGTATAATTGATTCTTAGGTTATTAATAACATACCCTGAAAATATCAGCACCTAATTTTCTAGTACCTTATATAATCTAACTTAACAGATGTGAAAATATAATAATTAATTTTAAACTGACTACGTCATCGAGGTTAACTACCTTACAGACCCGTTTATAAGCGGATCTATTCAAAGAACAAAACCCTCTTTTCCACATTAGCTGATAAATAAGATCTAAGTATGTAAACAAATAACTGTCTGTAGTTCATAATGCGGCCTCGATAAGTGTTAAGTTTATCTTTATCCAGTGACAATAACTTTAATTTTTAAGTGTTATGATCTTTGTAGATAACATAGTTAACCGTTTAAGTACGTAGCCTTGTATTAAAATAAGAAAAAAAACAGTCAAGTGCGAGTCGAACTCGCGCACTGAAAGTTCCGTAAAAACGTTAAAACGTTGCAGATATCTATGTATATCCAGTGCTTGCAGTCCCTTTCCGCAGTGTGGGATCCTTTTAGAAGTTTACTATTATTGACCGAAAGAAAAAAATAATATTTTCAGACATTTTCTAATTGGTTTTTATAGGATAACTGGAAGTATCCAATAAGGTTTTAAATAATTTCTTGAATTAGGGGTTACTTTATAGTTCATCAATAAGGTTTTGTGAATTCCTATCCTGCATGAATTTCGCTAAATTTATCCTTATCTGCATCATAATGGAAACTTCCGTGCAAACTTCAGCTTTCTAGATCCAAGGATGTTGAAAATTCAGTCAGTCAGGACTTCCAGCCCCAGCTAGCTCTTGATCAAGGTAGAGCGAAATTGTCTACATCATCTCCACGCCTCTCAAAAGGCGCCATCAACATATTACTTCACAATCATCACCATTACCCCAGCCTATATAAGTATATATACGCCTCACTATTGGGCACAGGCCTCCTCTCGGAATGAGAGGGCTTGGGCCGTAGAGTTCCCACGCGGGCCCAATGCAGATTGCGAACTTCATACACACCACTGAATTGCTTCGCAGGTTTATGCAGGTTCCCTCACGATATTTTCCTTCACCGTAAAGCTCGTGGTAAATTTCAAAAATGTAATTCCGCACATGAGTTTCGATAAACTCAGCGGTGCGAACTGGGGTTGAACCCACGATCCTCTGCTTCAGAGGCTATAGGTCAAACCACTAGGCCATCACGGCTTTTTTACATTGCAAACTCGAAAATGGCGCTGTTGCCATCTGGACCCTTGAGCGACCGCTTTTCCTCTTACTCTAGCCCAGGGCCTGAGACTTTTTGTTATAAAGCGTTTTTATCTATGTAGGTATAGTCTGTTCTCATTCTAGAACATTCACGAGAGATAGACTTACTAACTCCAAAACAACATTGCAGTAAAATTTATGGTTAATAAAATAAAACACGCCTAAGTATAGTTAATCCCAAAGGTGTGGCCACGCCACCCGCAGAGAGGTTATCGTCCATTGACGTATTTCGACACTATAATAACAAATGAATTTGCTTAAATGATTAAATTGGTGAACATGTTGTAAACATGCTTTATCATTATCACGAGAATATTAAGGTCTGTACATAATTTTAATAAGTGCAAATTTAGGGGGTAAGCTTATTAGCATTAAATGAAACATAAATATCCCGCGTCTTCATTCATAACCGATAATTTGACGCATCATTGCAGGTGCTTAGCTTGACGCATTTGGGTAGTAAATGGTGCCTAAGTCTCTGAATGGTTTCTAGACAAGTAGATACGAAATAAATGTAGTATTGCACAGCTCATTGTCACTTAGGTCTGTACAGTCAAAGACCTTGAATGGGGGTTCTAACTATGGTGCCAGACTTAGCTGTGGCATTTTTAAGATTTTTCACAACATATTTTATTCTCCCGTCACAATCAAAAGCGTTTTTGCATTTGAAATAATTTGTCTCGATATCAAGTTTAGACCACAGCTCAAAAGCCGTAGATCCAGCGCTGTGTGTAAGTGATCAGATAAAAAATCGGTAAAGAATCTTCCACTTTTTGCTCACTCAGTAACCAATAATCATTTTATACGATAGCAAAACTTATAATACTAATGTGTTGACTCGAAACATGAACCTACCTATCTCCCAAATTTCCGATAGAATTTGCATTAGTGTACTCCCGTGAGGAATTGACATAAACTTTTTATTTTTGGACTTTGTGGCCTAAGGAGTAACATTAAATAGCAGTTTTGTTGTTTTCCAAACACTAGTTTCTAAGCAAAAAATTAAATAAAATTACGACGAAAACAAAAATATAAATGTCTTGCTCTGGCGCCGTTAATAAAAAATGTATTTTACCAAGACTTTCTGTCTTTGTATACTTCATTATTTTGAAGTCAGCCACTTGATTCATGACAGTATTTTCATAAACTTAAAAAAGTATAACGAAGACAATCATTAAATAGAAACATACGGGACTGGACTGACTGAATGACAGACAGGAGACAACTTAAACCACTGTACCTAGAGACTAGTAGAGACTTGAAATTCAGCAGATGTTTTGTAAATGGGGATCATAAAAGTACACTATCAAGGGATTTTTTTAAACTACCGCGGAATAAGAAAAGGACTTGCCATTTATTTAGTATTCCACGGCAACAAGCATAATATATATTTCGTAACATTTTTCACTTTGATTCTGGTCATACTTTTCATAGCTGCGTATATTGTGACGCTGCTTCTAGTATTCTATGTATTTTAAGTATAGAATAGAATATAACGAGCCATAGATGAACGTTAGCTTAGCGTTAATTGTTGCTATAATGGTTTTCAGTAGGTAGCGCTTTTGTTTAGAATATTGTACCAGCAAAAGTATATTGTATTGTTTGAAAATTATTTCCTAGGGTTAAATTCCATGGCGAATGAAGTCGATGACAAATGTCTAGGATTTTATACATAACTAGCCCTTGCCTGTGGCTGCGCTCGCGTTAACCATTAGGTCTAGCGTTCAATTTCAATTCCAGAATTTTAGAAAAGTTCCTTTGGCCATTGCTAAAAATAACTTTATTGTTTGTGGGTGGGACACATAGGTCAAAAAATTGCGTAGTGCCGCGGGATAACGAACAACGAATTCTTCGCAGAGGAGGTAGCGGGTAACAGCTAGCGCTCTACATGTAAGTATTTAATTATCCATACTATACTTCATTTTTTTAGCATTAGAAAGAAGGTAAGCGATCTTGACGTGTCTTGTTATTGAAAAAAACTTTTGAAAAAAAGCCTCAGCAAATAAATGTAACAAATAGCAAGTACATTATAATCATTACATTCTTTTGGTAACATAAGTAATAGTTATTGTTTTTTTTTAAACGTTTTTCAATAAAACTCGTCAAGATTGTTTACCCTTTTTCTAATGCTAAAAAAAACGAAGTATAATATTATAAATGCGAAAGTGTGTGTTAGTAAGTTTGTGTGTTTGTATAATTGTCCGTCTTTCACGTCGAAACGGAGAGACGGATCAACGTGTTTTTTGGCATAGAGATAAGGCTACTTTTATCCCGGTAAAATGCACAGTTCCCGAGGGAACAGCGCGCGATAACCGAGTACCACGCATGGGCAAAAGGGCAAAAGCCAGTGACGTCATAATACACATTCATTATATCTGGCTATACCTACCGTTAGGTTAAAATATATATTTATAAAGAATTACAAACCTAAGACAATATTTTCAACTGGTAAAAGTAACCTTAATATTTTTAAGTAACAAATAAAGAAAAGCTAATATTACATACATAATAGAGTCTTAAGGAATAAACAGGCCAAAAAATAGCTCTTTTAGTGTTTAAGTAGTTTAAGATCTGTAGTATAGAAATGCTGATATAAATCATAAAAAAAAACAATAACTTAATATCGTGAAGTTTGACATGCTAATGTCCAAATTGCTCGAAAGAGGACACCCTGCTGTCGACTGTCACTCGGTAAATTCAGATCAGAGCAAGTCATCGTTCTCTCATATTTCGTTTTCTAGATTTTTTTTACCGTCCAACGGCAAAACCAACTAGACACTGGCAAAATTCAAAAAAACACCCTGCTGTCACCTTTATTGCTAGTGACAAAAAATTAAAGATGTCAACTACTAGGACAGTGACCAGCACTCAGACGTCTACTTTAACCGTATTTTTGCTACATTGTCGTATTCAAGGATTCACTCGGCATCTCAACACTGTTGTCAATTGCCTTGTATTTAGCGAAATCGATTTTACTTTCGATCGCCACGACACGTGATTCGAATAAATCTTGCATCCGAGAGGAAACTTATATAACCTCACTTAGGTTCTAGGCTATAAAGGTAAAGAATACTAAGTAACTGTGTTTGCACGGTATTGCCCTTGCTTTGTTGCACCCATTGGTTTTGAGTCCTGAATCTTGTGCTCTAATGAAACACTGAAGCGTTAAAAATTGATGTTGTGAAATACCGGTATTTTTACGGTTACATTTTTAAACATTACCAAATAGAATAAATGTATAAAACAAGCAAGCAAACACGTTGCACATAAAACAAGGATTGCTACTTATCAGCTTGCTTATTTGTTTAATTCAATTCTGACCGTGACACTGTTTTCGAGTCAATGTCGAAAAATTAAGAGTATTCCATTTGAAATATGGTTTTCAAGTATGATCGCGCTATAACTACCCTCTTAAGGCAAAGGGTGGTACCAAAAAAAAAATGTTTTTAGTTAATTATGCCATTGCATCTTGCTGTGGTATAAATAACTCTACCTAAAGTGTTTTTTTAGATAACGCGCTTTGCCTTAAAAGTGCAGTATATTTGATCACATAGCACAGTGTTCTTCGTAAAGTATATATTTTTAAATAAATTCTTATGTAATAGAAAAAAATATTGAAATTTTTAAATTTCTAGCTACACGGTAACCAAGAAGGCAAAGCGTAACTCATTGTAAAATGCACCAGAGGTGTAAAACTACCATGAAACTCAGACATTATTTGCTATACTTCTAAACATATTGGGGCCCGATATATGTCTATAATCGGGCAAATTTTGACTATAAAAAAACGTGAGTGACCCACGCATTCATTTTAGTGTTTGGATTTTATCAAAAACACATCGGTGGATAACGTAAAGCGGATATTGCCAACTAAAGACTAATTTTCGTAAGTTCATTATCAACGACAAATGAACGAAGGACAGTCGAAATTCCGAACCTGTCGTTAGTACCAATTGACATAATCGAACCATTGTTCGATCTGACCTGGTTTAAACTAGTATCGGGCGGAATTAGGTCTTTTTAATTTACACTCTTATGAGCATTTTTTCCCAGTACGTACATTTTAAGGGTCAAAAAATTAAAATGGATTGTTTCATTGGATTAAATAAAGATTTTCTACGGTATCGGACTATTTAAAACGACTTGCTAAGGAATTGATTATATATCTAGACGTCATGCAACGCACACTTATCTAACCTCTACTCAAAACTCTATTTGCCTTTTAAAAACTTGCAAAAAACTAAGAAAACAGAAAACAGGTAGGTATCTTAAAAATGTAACCTGTACTAGGTCTTAAATGATACGCAAGGAGTCTTAAAGTTAATCCGGAATATTTCAGCACATAGTTGGTTCAAATTGTGTGAACAGCCTTGTAAAGGATTTCATTAGAATTTTCGATTAAAAAATGTGGTCACCCCTTAGACGCCGTATCTCTAAACCATGAAAAAAATACAGGCTTGATCAGTCAAACTCACCTAACCATCTGCTGCAATATACTGATATTTTTAGGCACACTGTATAAGGTAAAAGTACGAGTGTTCGTCACTGTCCTAATAGTTGGCATCATTAATTTTGTGTAATTATAGAGGTGACGACCGGATGTCATCTATTGGGCATTAGCGTGTCGAGCACTTGTACGTTTTTTAATATTTTTTTATAAAAAAATCGTGCACCGAAACCACCACCAACATGAACACAAGACAAAAACAAAAGAGCAGTCTAACAAGAAGAACTTACTCGAAAGTACCGTACGATGGCGATGGCAGCATTGGACTGGACCTGGCAGTGAAGTTAGTCAAGTAAGAAAAAGCATAGTAATGATTAGCAATAACGTACAGTATTATTTTTAAAAATGGTTAAGCACGCTATATATATTTCTACTCAGGAGCTAATTGCATAAAAATAGAAAAACAGCGATCTTGTATCAAAACATTATTTCCTATGGGCGTTTTTGTTGTTAACCGATTGGCCCCTTATCGTATATAGAATTAAGTTTTCCATCCCACGGTCAATAAACGTAAACACAAATAAAGTTATCAGAAATAATATTTACACGGAATGCTAGTAGTGAGTGCATCTGAAATATGTATAATATAATTAAAAGTTATAATGTAGATGTACCAGTGCTCGACATGCCCAATAAATGACACTGCTGTTACCTCGATTGCTAATAGTATAAAATTAAAGATGGAAATTATTGGTACAGCGACAAGCACTCGGACGTTTGTCTAACCTAAATAAATAAAGTTTTGGCCGTCGTGAACGTTGACGTTGACGTGAATTTAACTATTGCAATTTCTTGTACGTACTATGTAGTACAAAAGGTATCATTTTATCACTGTACTTTACGTCTAATAACGCTCTTTTGTTTGATAAAACTAATAAATGGTCGTAAATGATAATAAGTGATACGTTTTCCCAGATAATATCCCACATTTTATAATATATATAGTGGTATAAAAAATGAAGGAAATGACACTTACATCATCCTAGCCCTTCCAAATTTTTGAAGCACTGGCACTGACGAACGATTTAATGCTAGTTTTACTGTTTAAGAGCATTAGCGCGAGTCCCAATTAATAAAGTCAATATTTGCTCACTAATCAGATTCAAAGTACATTGACCTCATCTGATGAAATAAACAGGACATTAAGTATATTATTTATTTATTGTTTTGTATTTGCAAGTTCATAAATTCAATCCATGATACCATGGTAAAAGCTACAATAATTTTAGTATTACAAACTTGTGCGTAATAATTAATTCGACCAACATAACAGGTATTAAGAATAAACTATACTTATAGAAGTTTGTTGATAAAATAACATCGCATCGACACGAGCCTTAATGTCTATGTTTATAAATAGATAGCCAAATGTATTGGTTTGGAGTGTTATCATTTTAATGACATCGTTAAAGATAAATTTAATTAAGGATTTCGCATAGAAACTAAACTTGGTCTAACTAAATATTTAAGACATGAGGATAAAGGTGCAGAAGAATGTGCATCCATCCAATTTGTATTATTCTAGCCCTCCGGTTGTCGTCTATATACCAAACGAATTTAGTAGCTGTTGCCCGCAACACCGTCGGTCCGTCCTATTCTCAGACCTTTCTCAGACCTTACGAATATATACAAAAAAAATCATAAAAATCGGTTAAGCCGTTTCGGAGGAGTTTGGGCACAAACATTGTGAGCAGAGAATATTTATTACATATTAGAGAGATGATGCTATTATGACATTTAGTGTGAAATGGTTCCACTGTTTCTTTGTCTGATATCTAGACAGCTACAAATGTTGCATTTAATTAAAACTATATTTAATGTAAATAAATAGTCTGTAATTTCATTATCAATTAGATATTAAACGACGTCGCAGATTTACTATTTCCCACCGAACTGTGAACTGTGACCCAGTTATCGTTATTTTTCTGTCTTCTTAAGATAACCTGTGTGAAGTGTAAATGTGAATACCTACTTAATGAAAAAGATTACTAAAATGTTTTGGCTATCAGGAAATACAGGAAATTATTCTTATACAGTAATGTACCTATAATGATTGACGTATGGCGGCATTACATTTGATATTGTTATTTCATGCTAGGATCAGACAGAAATCCACCTACAAGTTTACCTAGTTAAAGTACCAGAATTGGTAAAACAAAAGAAGAGTCAGCTTCTTAATAATATAAAATAAATGTCCTGGTATTTGACATGTTAATGCCCAATAGATGACACGCTGCTGTCACCTTTAGTTAGTGACATAAAAATAAAGATGACAAGTGATAACCGCTCCGGTGTCCATCTTATCCCAAACTAATTCTAAAGTAAAGTTTGTGGTTTTTATACTTATTTTTTGAGATAATTATTACCAAAATGGTTCTTTGAACTTGAAATAAATGGGCGACAGTTAACTTTAAGCAAGCATAAAACTTAATGAAAAAGGAATTCTTTTTTAAATTTATTCTAGCTTTAGGGGCTGTTTCACCATCCATTGATTAGTGTTAACTGACGGTTAAATGTGATGCCGTCTCTATTTGTTTCATTCGAATAGACGGAGACGGCACAATGGATGGTGAAACAGCCCCTTAGTTTAGATCTATGTATGTATATTAGTTTTCCTTCTAAGTCGCTAAACTCTTGACAGAGTGGTCATGACCGTCAGTAGCGGCATTAGGGTAGGGCGCGGTGGGGCGACCGCCCAGGGTGTCGGACTTAAAGGGGCGCCTTTGGCGCCTAGGGCGGAGTCTATACCTACTTTGTAGAAAATTCCCTAAAGTTGGGGGAGCCATGGAAATCTCGCCCAGGGCGCTGGAAATGCTAAAACCGGCACTGGTGATCGTCAGTTGAGTTCAGTAGTGGAACTTCATGAGGACTTTCTCGAGAAAATCGTGTGGCGGTTTCTCCTCGCCTTCCACACAAACATTAAAGAGTTACCTTTCCTTTCCTTTTAATTTATATAAAGAAAAAAATATTTTTCTTTAAAAACTAAAACATAAAACGTCCAGTCTTTTTAGACAATCCCAATTCGCAGCTAAGCATCTGTTATTATACCTATGAAAGAGTAGGTAACATTACTGAATAGCTGACTGACTGACAGAAAATACAATACTATTAAAGCAAGAGACTTATGGCATATACATTCCTTGAGGATCACAACGAGAGAGAAGCAGCGGGACAAAGCTAGTTGAAGATAATTTGGGTTGAAGTGCAATCAATTAGGTTCGGTGATGTGATAGCTCGAGTGCTGTGCAAACATTTTCTATTTCAGGAAAACATCCAATAAATACGTGTAAAATCTGAATTGAACGTTTTAGGCTGTTTAACTTCAGTTTTTTTCGTACTACGAGTAGAAATGATTACCTGTAATTGATACATCATAATTTAATTGGTTTGCTGCCTACTAATTGTTTCCTTAACTATAACATTGTTTAACTTACTTTACTGCTAAATAAACGAAATTTTTACTTACTACTCTTTTAACTTATTTAGTTTTTACTTCGTAAAAAAACTGATGGCATATTTTGCCTCAGTGTCGAATGGGCGTATTTCTCTACTGTATCTAAACGAATTAATGAAAAAGAACCGTTACAGACTGACTGCACTCCAACTGCTGCAAAACCGCAACTACCGACCATTCATTCATTTCAATTTCAACCGGCGTACGGTTTACGTGCAGTTTTGTAGATATTACACTCTAACTGGAATGGAACATTTTTGGACGGTCGGCAGTTGGAGATACGTCGCAGTTGTAACGGCCCTCAGGCAGAAATTGCGTACAATTTATTAAAAAAAACACTAAACATACCTATTATACGCTACGCTATCCCTATTATCCGTACGCTAACATACCTATTAGCCGACGACGTTCTACTAGTGTTAGTTTATACTTAGTATTAGTACCTGGGTGATCGAACTTTGCTCAGGATAAGCTCGAAGGCACGTGTTTTCCCAAAATAGACCAAGGCCCAAAAACTTTGGTAAAATTGCATAGAAATCATTAAGAATTGCTCGTTTCTATACATATAAGATAGTTATAAATTCACATTATAGTTAAGTCAGTAATTTTATAAGAGCAATTGGATAAATATACGAATAAATGTACCTATGACAACAATGTTAGCGGGAGTGCACTTGCTGTCAGTCATATGACTGTTATCTGGGCGATAAAAATGTACTAACAAACACACCTACATAACAAAGGACTATATGCGAGGCGTGATAGATATAAAAGTAAATAACGTGTTTATAATGTAATCTGCTTAGAAACAGTTAAAACAAGGTTATTTTGTTTCAAGATTAAAAAATATGCATGCGGGCACACAGATGTGAAAATGCCAAGTGCGAGTGGAATCCGCGTACTGAATGCTCCGCACAGATTTAAAGAACAGAGCTGTGGCGAAGCGTCCATAGACCATCGGCTTGCCCAATATTTATAAAATAAGACTACAGGACATACATGATTTATGAAAGACATGCGCGATTTTTGCTTCGGCTTTACCACGAAAATATCTGACGCTACGCCACTGGAACAGAGAGATACTTTGTGCTTCATAGTGTTTTTCCTTTACTAGTCTTTTTATTATTTAACTAGCTTTTGCCCGCGGCATCGCCCGCTTGTAATTCGGTTATCGCGCGCTGTTCCCTCGGGAACTGTACATTTTCCGGGATAAAAAGTACGTGTTGTGTCTTTGATTTTTAATAAATTAAAAAAAGTGTAGATTTTATTTTAATCAATAAGTAAAAATTAAAATAAAATACCATGTTGTCAGAAAACATAATTATTTAGAATACATTAGTAACTTTCATTAAAATTTACGAGTTAATGTTAAAATTTGGAAAACAATAATAATTGAAGCATTAAAAAAAAATGTTTTTGTCTCTATCTACAACGCGCCTGTTTAATTGGATCATTTGTCCTTAGGAACAGTATATCCTTGTTACCAAATGGTGTCATCCAAGCAATATTATGCAGTATTAACATTATATCCGTCGATAAGCGTCTCTTCTCAAAGTTATTACTCCAGTACGAGTACATCTGACGTATTTGATTAGATACCTTCGGCACTTATGCAGTAATCCTTATTATTATAAGTTGACACTATCGCCAATCGGTTCACATTATGCCAACAGTTATCACGCGAAAGATATTTCTTTATTGGGGATATAAGGTATTAGTTACAAGATAAAGATCGCGTATCTCCGGTCGGTGTCTTACGTAAAACATAAAGTTGACGGCTCTCTGTTTGCTGTAATCATGTGATTGGTTTTTTATGAGATTAAATCTGTCTATTACATAAATCTGAAAAGGTATCTGCCTATTCGCAAAAATATTATTCCCAAATGTTTGATTGGCCAAACTGTTTTATTTCCCAACTCTCAATTATCACCGAAACCAACAATAATTCTTAGTGTATTTTGTTGTTTGGGAAATGAAATTGTTTGGCAATTGAAACATTTGGGAATAATATTTCGCCGAAAAAAACAGAGAGCCATCTAAAAAATCAAATATACGGTAAACGTCCGAATACTTGTCACTGTCCCAATAGTTGACATCTTTAATTTATGTCATTAGCAATAGAGGTGACAGCCGACTGTCATCTATTGGGCATTAGCGTGTCGAACACTGGGACATTCACCTTGATTATGACAGTTTTGAATATTCGATTTTATTGCAAATTTAAAACAGTCACTGTAGCCCTAATTTGATCTGTCCTCGGTTTTAATGCAAGAAAAGGTTACAACTGAAAATATTACAACAGCTATACCAAGTTCCGTAGTACTTATTCAAAATATAACTCTTTAATAATCAGGGTTTTCACATTACGAGTAATATTAGTATCAGTATCGAGTACATTGCAATTGCAAGTGCCTGCCAAGCACCAGCAAATGTTCCAGCGCTCGGACTTCTGGCCGGAGGGTGTGTGGTCTGTGGTGTGTGTGGTGTGTTTTAGGGCAGCGACGAAGATAACATTAAAAAATCCCTAAGTAGTTGTAATGTAATTTTCTTTTATGCCATTTTTGTGTTTTCATATATTATACAATTTTAAGGCGCATTGGTTTTATAACTACCTATCATGCTGAATTTTTTATTGATAAATAAATAAATAAACAAATGCGAGCCTTGAATAGTTTATATCATATTTACTAGTTGGGTAACCCTGCAATTTCTCGTATAACTCTACTCAGAGGTATTATGAAAACCTTGCTGGTCTTGTGACTAACTTTTAGTACAGGTGCAAAATAATTGCGTGTATTGTTTGTTGATTCAATATTTATTTTAGTTAGCGAGTCATTGTTGTGATGCTCATTACGGTTTCGTTTATTAATTTCTAGGATTCCGTACCTCAGTTGGCAACGTAACTCTTAAAGGTCTCGACCCATGGCACCGTATCATAGCATGACCGTACCACCAACGTGTCAGGCAAAAACATATTCTTTGTATTGAAAAGTATGCCACTATACCCAGTGCCTCTAGCACGTCTCCGAACCAACCGTCGCCATCGCGTGACATGTATGCGCTTGACATTACGTTACTGACACGTTCATTACCCGTACGGTCAATACAATACGGTGTGTGTGACCTAAGAGAAGTTTCCCTGCTGGTCGCGAGGCCGCGTTAGGTATTCATTTGGGATATTGCTGTCTTTATCGCTCGTGACATAAGCGCTCGCAGCCCTCCCCCCATGCCTTCCGCAACGACGTCCGTAATTCATATCGAGATAGCTGCTTTTCAAGATTTGGGCGGTTGAATTTTGGGTTTCGTTGTCCTCATATTATACGAAAAGTATAGCACAGAAATCAATGATATTTTACAGTCAAGACATTCATTATATTTTCTATGCCTGTGGCTTTTTAGATTTTTGTAAAAATGCTTTATCTGTAATTCTCGTGCAAAGTTGTCATCTTTTTTTTGTCGACTTTTGAGCTCCGGTAATTCTGATATGACATTTATATGAAAATCTGAAAAACCACAGGCATAGATAATTACGTCTAGTCCATACTTACAAAATGTCATCTATTTCTGTTGCCTAGTTTTCAAATGAGACAGGGACTACGGTTGTATGGGGAATGGAACGAAGAGACTTCTCTTAAAGGATCACTATGTAATCCGTCCGGCCGTCTGTCAAGACCTTTTTTTATCAAAAACGCGTGGAGGTATCGAGCTGAAATTAATACCAAATACTATGATTACTCAACGTGTCACCATGCGACAGGCGCGTGCACATGCACAGAAATAATTACATCGGCATTTGGCAGGAAACCCGGGGACTTTGCACTTGCATATTGGCGCGAAATCGGTGACTTTTCGTGAACAATTTGGCGGCAGTATTAGGTATGGTTGTAAATAGTCTTATAAATAAGTAACATAGGTATTTAAATTTCCTAAGGGTCTGTTGCTTCGTAATTAGTAGTCACCAGCACCAATATCTGACACAACAAGCGTGCATAAATATCTGATACGGCTCTATTTCTAGGGTCGGCAGGACGTGTCAGATATTTTTGAACACTCCGCTATGGCAGATATTAATGCAGGTGACTGTACAATCAAGCTGACCCAATTTGCCAGACAATTCAATGAATTCTACAGGAAACACAAAGAGGAGTCTAATTATTATTAATAATAATTGAACTAGCCCCAAACTAAGCAGGCTTGTACTATAGGTTTATATATAGATAAATATATACTTATGTAAATACATACAAACATCCAAGACTCAATTACAAACATTCGTATTCATCATACAAATATTTGCCCGTCACGGGAATCGAACCCGCAACCGCTAGCGTCATTGTCAGGGTCACTAACTACTTAGCTATCCAGTCGTCAATTTTTGTGAAAGACTGCATTACGCGTGCGAAGCCACGGGTAAAGTCTAGTTGTTTTATTTTAAATAGAGAACAAATGAGTTGGCACTGGCAGGGCAAGCGTTTCTGTATTTAAAATAATTTTGACATAAGATTAAAGAATTAATTACCTTCTTTTGTTTCCAAACAAACTCGAGAGGGTATTGACCGGGTTGAGTGCTCATCTGAGCAGCCCAAAGGTTAAGCGCGTCTGGCTCGGTGCCAGCGCCCTTACCCCTGACTGCATATAGGTACAAAGCGAAACGAGACACGGAAAAGAAAACCTGCCAAGTGCGAGTCGGACTCGTGCACAGTAGGTACCGTACAAATTTTCGAGGACGAGTTGCCATAATGCGTAACATTACATAGTTTTCAAGTATTTATAAAGTTTAATTGTTTAACGGTATTTAATTACAAAATTAACAAACGCTTTCTAGTGTGTCAAAATGTAAGTTTTAAACAGTAGTAGGTAATTTCAGTTTACTTTTCGAGAAATGGTATCTATTTAAGTGTTTCTTTCTCTCTCGGTCCAAACGATGGCTCTAACATCGCTCTCCCATAGTTTATAGTTTGTGATTGACTTAATCACGAACACTGATATAAAAACATACATAACAACATTGCGGAAAAGTCTATAAGTATTATCTATTCCCCATGATAGCACTTGTATCGTACTGTTGCTAAAACGACAGGCGAAGGTGCAGCCACTTATTCATATGGTTTTTATACACAACAAAAACTTTCCGAACGTAATCTATAGCTGCCTGCCAACATAAGTAGGTACAGTCGCCAGCATTAATATCTGCCACGGCGGAGCGTGCAAAAATATCTGACACTATAGATCTAGAAATAGAGTCTTATCAGATATTTATGCACGCTTTTTGTGTCAGATATTGGTACTGGTGACTGTACCTAACACGTATTTTTAACATCGCAATTGGCAAGTAAACATCAATGAACCCTTTTCAGGCCCCACTATTTTAGATATACTATCACAAAATGAATCACAGGTTTATAATTCTTAACCTATGCGGGAAACATTTAAAACGAATTATATTTTTAGCGATTTCAATTGATTTTGTACCATATTATAAATTTAGCAAGGTCGAATATTTGTGTACATATGTAACATTTATGTAGTCGCTGCAAGGAAAAGAGTTAAAAACAAAATTTATCTTTAGACAATATTTGTAATTTTTATATTTACCACGTGTTTGTTGTTGTTTACCTTCTTTTTGCGTTTGCCATACTTTTTACCCGTCTGTCTGAAGGTCATTTTTATTACTGAAGTATGAAAAAGTTTAAAGTTTACTTTTTCCTCTGATTTTGTATTCTGACGTTTAGGCAGATCATGAAATTCCTAGGGATATCATGAAACGCCGCCATTTCATGATTTGGCTAGTTCAGGCAGATCATGAAATTCCTAGGCATATCATGAAACGCCGCCATATCGTTTCTGGCACTTCGCCGGCCGCTGCCGCGGCACGCTCGCTTCGCTCGCTCGGCTCGTGCGTAGTGGTCACAATTCATACTAACCACCCCTCGCTTCGCTCGTCGTACCTAAACTTTTCGTTTTTTTTTTTTAGCATATCACGATGTGCCCGGTATAAAGCTAATCTCTAATCGATCTGCTGTATTGCTTAGGCACATCGTGATATGCCTGGCCAACTTTTAGGCATATCATGAAATGGCGCCATTTCACGGTATGCCTAGGAATTTCGTGATCTGGCGGATTTTACGATCGGCCGCCGACATATATACAGACGGCGGGAATCAGTGGCGAAGTGTCCATAGAGCCCTATTCTCATCGGCTTGCCCAATATTTACAAAATAGGACTACAGGACGTACATTATTTATGAAAGATATATGCGATCTTTGCTTCGGTTTTACCACGAAAATAATTGACGCTACGCCACTGGCGGGAATTAAATAAATAAATAAATATCACGGGACAATTCACACCATTTGACTTAGTCCCAAAGTAAGCTTAGCAAAGCTTGTGTTATGGGTACTACGGATAATAGATATAATACATACTTAAATACATATTAAACACCCAAGACCCGAGAACAAACATTCGTATTTTTCATACAAACATCTGCCCCGACACGGGAATCGAACCCGGGTCCTAAAGCTTCGTAGTCAGGTTCTCTAACCATTAGGCCATGTGGTCGTCTAATTGACTTTACTTTATACTATAAAGATCAACTACCATCATCTTGGCCTATATAGGTACGTAGTATGTGTCCCACTGCCGAGCACGCTTCCTTTCGTAATTAGAATGTTGGAGCTGTAGTGCTCACACGGGCCCAGGGCAGATTAGGAACTTCAAACACCATTTAATTGCTTCACAGGTGCAAACTTCAGTGTAATTTCCTAACTACATGAATTGACTCAGGTTTACTTAGAGCAAGCTTTGCATCGAACAATTTTGCATTTAAACCAACATACACTTAGAACATCTTAGAACAGGATTCGATAATTTGAGCTTCGAAAGGTTTAAACAACGTAAAAGAATAACCGGTAATATTAGCATAGGTTATGGAATAATAATGAGGAGACGGATATAACGACAAAACGTTAACGTGTTTGCGGGGAGGCTTATTAATAAGGCTGCTGCCAATTTTGAATATACTTAGTGCAACAAACCTACAGACCTAAAAGAATAAATATAATCGTGGGACGATTGACAGTTAATTTGACCTAGTCCCAAAATAAGTTTACACAACGGATAAACATATTATACTTACTTATATAGATAAAGACATACTTAAAGAACACCACATTTAAATCCGTCGCTTAGATATCACTTTTCGGCCAAATAAACCTTTTTATATTAATTACCCATGACCACAGTGCTGGCGCTTTTCTCGCTCAAAATATCGGTATTATTTGACATCACAATCTAGAGTGGAAATGCAGGCAGCCTTATGTGCTCTCTTCCTCAGGGACAAGACTTAGGGGTACATACAATAAGGTTATATTTAGGATAGTTTTTAATTCAATAGGGAATATTATGCAAAGCTCTACGCAGGGGGCGACACTTGCACAAACCGTAAGCCATATCGCTAGCTAGCTACATATTAGTAATCTGTGCATATCGCCGTAAACATAATTGCCATGACAACGTCAGTTCTCTTTTTTTCGGAGTTTGTGGCTTGGGTAACAAGACCTTTAAGCCAAGTCTTTATTTTAGAAGTCCTTGTTTTTCCGTCAGTTGTCGCCATGACGGATCATGACATTGGCATAGTAACAAAATAACATGATATTTATAGGTACATCGATAGTAACGATAGAGCTATATTTCCACAAATTTAATTTAAATAATATGATAATATGACATCCTACGGATATTTAAAAGACATTTAAGACATTCAAAAAAACTGTTTACGGTTTGTCCTAGTGCTACATTCTGACTAACTACACGGTAACTGTGATTTTTTCCGCGATAAAAAGTAGCCTATGTTACTCTCTGGCTGGTAAACTATCTGTATGCCAAAAATCACGTCGATTCTTTGCTCCGTTTCAACGTGAAAGATGGGCAGACATACAAACACACAAACACACACACGCATTTATAATATTAGTATGGATTAATTTTAGGACAACTTAGTCGTATATGTATAAAATATATTGTGGATGAATGTGGATAAGGGGGGAAAAAAGAGGGTAGGTGCGAAAGGCAAGGGGACACCACCGCAATATTTTCCAAACAAAGTTGTCACGAAGGTTCACTACAGCGGGGCTACTACGAAACTCGAAACTCGTAGTTCGTGTCGTGCGGTCCCTCTGACACTTATACTATTTATTACGAGAGCGAGAGGGACGGTACGATACGAACTTCGAGTTTCGTAATAGTAGCCCTGCTGATTCTGAACTGACGGCCACGGCCACTGTCAAAAGCGTAGCGACTGATATGAAAGAGCGAGACCTAGTTCGGATTGACCACATTCCCAGTATAGTTCGCATCACAGAAATAAATGTTTTTTTTTTTAAAGCTAAAAGCGGCTGCGAAGCGGTAACGTTTTGTGTGCTCTGCCTACCTCATTTGGGAATACAGGCGTGATGTTTTTGTGTGTGAGAAAAAAATCCCAGTAGATAAAGTGCGAAAGGGCGCAACAGGCCCTAAGCTACGAAGTGCAAAATTGGAACTTCGTATCTTGCCGTCCCACTGACGCTAATATTATTTAATACGAGAGTGAGAGGGACGGTAGATACGATACGAACTTCGATTCTCGAATTTCATAGTAGCCCTCCAGTTCGCCTCGAAATTGGTTCAATGTAAATCGGGGAATAAAGCATAATTACCTACAAACGTGAACATTATAATCAAGAACATTATAATTTTAAAATAGTTTAAAAATTAATTGAAGTGGTACTAACGCGTCCATGGCCATGTTGCTGTCGCACTTCAAAGTTTCAAATAATCACAATATCACAGTTCGTTATTAAAATAATATCACATTATTTAGTGTCACTTTTAGTGATGTTTACATTTACGTAAATGCGGTGTTTACTTTGACATCACGCGTGTGGTCCCGGCGAGGGATGTCCGCGGACTGTAGTGATAAGCGATGTTTTCATACATATATGGTTTTCGTAGGCGGGAAAATTATAAATAGCTTTTCTTTAGGGCCAATGCCAATTCACTGGCGTTAAGGTTGGTCTTTTGTTGACTTGTATACCGAGTGTGAGGAGAATGTTTTTACAGGATTTTTTTCGTGTTGTTTGTAAAATAGTTACTAGGTTATTTTCGACTCTAGTTGGCCGCAAAAGTAAGGTCAGTGCGTATGAGTATTGTAAAAAAACGTATTTATCGTGATGGATGTTAAAAGTCGTAATGTTATCTTGAATTAAAAGTTCTGGTGAAAAAAAATTCCATCCCAGCCTATATACGTCCCACTGCTGGGCACAGGCCTCCTCTCAGAACAAGAGGGCTTGGGCCATAGTTCCCACGCGGGCCTAGTGTGGATTGGGAACTTCACACACACCATTGAATTGCTTCGCAGGTTTGTGCAGGTTTCCTCACGATGTTTTCCTTCACCGCAAAGCTCGTGGTAAATTTCAAATGTAATTCCGCACATGAATTTCGAAAAATTCAAAGGTGCGAGCCGGGGTTTGAACCCACGACCCTCTGCTTGAGAGGCGGTAGGTCAAACAACTAGGCCACCAGGGCTTACATTCCGGCTTATGACATTTAATTTTACTCTAACAAAACAGTTTCTCTTTATGCCAGGATGCCAGGGCATATTCTGATTTTTTAATTAAAATTCAAATCATTATTCAGCCGCAATGGGCACTATTACACGTCATTTTTTATAAACTAAGAACCAGCACTTTCCCGAAAGACTATCATTACCAAGAAGAATGCGCTGCAAGAAATTTGGCAGAAAGTTTTTTTTTTTTTAAATAAAATAATTATAAAAAATACTTAAAAACTACAGTATAAAATTATTAAAATTCCAAGAAAATAATAATAATAATACAGGGATGTATGGGGTCCCTTAATTACAAAACTAAACACTTACTATATCTACGTTCAGTGGAAGTGTAGAATGCTTCCACCGTTATAAATTAAAAATAATAATAATAATTTGATTCTGAAATATACATTTCAGTTCAAGTAACCGTTAAGCTTTTGGATTCCGAAGACAAGCTCACGCTTGCCGCCCCCAAACCGCCCAGACGCCCAAACGCCCAAACGCCCCATACTTTAACATTATTATAGAGGGTTTATAGTAATAAATGTGTAGATAAAATGGATTATATTAAACCAAAATCGCCATACAACAATGAATGTGTATGTGTTCATTGCCTAGCGTATTAAGCAGGTTTTCAATTCGGTTGTAATTTTTTGGTTAGGTGCCTCAGAAGTCCGTTAAAACAATAAAAAAATAACACCACACCAATTTTCATCAAAAGGTGACAAACAGAACCCTGTTGATCCCCGTTTTTTTTTGTTAAAATTATTTGTACATGTGGTGATACTTATTGTTCGTGTAAGTCATAACTGTCATAAGTACCTAAATAAACTCAGCGGCACAAAATTTGGCCCACCCTACATACAAAAAAATGCATGTTTTTGCATACATTTGAGGCCCAGATTTTCAAAAAAACTACCAGCAGTTCGAAAAAACCTCTGTTGAGAAGAATCCGGCAAGAAACTCAACGAGGTAGGTATTATTTCCATCTCTAGTCAAAAATAGGTACTTTATGTATTCATCACATTAAACTTATTAAATTAACTTAGTATAGCTAGTTGCAAGCACGTGAGTCTGCTTGCCAAATTAACACGCGCTGCTAAATTACTCAAATAAAAGTGTTCAGTGATGAAGCACGAGTCTATTGTGCCGGGGACAGGCGCAAACTAATGTAACTTATAGTGATGGGTAATTATTTGAGGTGTAAGAGAAATGTTACAGAAATAAAAACACACATTTTGATGTGGTCTGTTTTATTTTGAACATAAGGATATGTACCGATAATATGCTTTATATTATAAGAGATCGATAAAGTTTATTTTGGTTAAAAAAAGCAAAAATCCAATTTTAACGGTAACGAAAATGAGCATCGAGACCACGAAAAAGAACATTTTGTTTATTTTAAAATCTTATAATTGTACTATTTGAATGAAAAATCTGATCATAATGAGAAAACGAATAAGCATTATTTAATTAATCAGGTATCAACAGAAATAGACAATCGATATCTATATAAAAAAAATTAAAACTTGACCACGAAAATGACGACTTCAAATTGTCATTTTTGTAACTTTTAAATACTATCTAGAAATTACTTAATTAAAGTAAGATTAATAACTTCAACTCACAAACCAAAACAGTTTTCAATACCTTCCCCCCCGTGCAGGTCTACGGTAAACCAGAACGAAATTATGTTACAACAAAATGCTCCTCTAAATGACGAAGTTTTCTTTTAATATTTAGATATATACATTTCACACGTACATTCAGGGCAAAATAATTCTTGAACCTCTCGCCAGTTAACAAAATTGGCGACGCACTGGTAATAATTCCTATAACCACACCTGGAGCAAATGTTGTTGACGGTCAACCATTCTTCGTTTAAATCAATTAAATCAATAACGGCATAAACGATTACACTGTAAAAAGCAGAAAATTATATAAAAAGTGTTCTGTATTTTTTCTACTTGTAGGGAAAATCATCTTTTTCGTGGTCTTTAATCAGTTTCGTGGCCATAGGACCACGAAAATGATGACACGAAATTGAAAAGCTCTTACTTTCGCGGCTCTGTAGTAAATATCCTATAGATTTGAAGCAAATGAAATCAATATTGCATAACTTAACTGCAAATGACACAGCACCAGTAAAACATTATATTTATTTACCCAATACTTACCAAGTCGCAACCGTAACGAAAATGACGCTCGATCTTTGACGCAAATCTAACTGAACCTTTATTACATTAATTATAGATAAATAATTATGACTTGCGATAAACATTATACGTTATATTGACGCAGTCTTAGTTTCAAAGTTGCTTATAGTTAAAAAAGGATTTACAGGAGGTTTGACCTCTTTTTTTTGTTTAAAATATACTTAATAAGTGTGACCACGAAAATGATGGTGTATTTTGGAACAACGGGAAATGTAGAAAAAAATAGTCTTATCAATGTCCTAATTTTTTTATGTTTGCATGCATGGTATATCATATTATGAACATTCAATCCATGTTTTAAACAGCAAGTTTTTCTATACCTTGTATTTTTTACAATACTACAAAGTAATCAGGGATAATCCGAACCTGACCACGTAACTGACTTTTGTGCAGAAAATTTAAGTTATTGTGGAAAAAAAGATAAAATAGAATAAAATGTATTTACCGCAAGTTTCAGTGATAATATCCTAAGCAACTTAAAAACAATAAACGATAAATTTCTAATTTTATAACTGAAAATTTGAGTCTGAACACTATTGAACTCTCGAAATAATAACCCTGATCTCAGGTTGTACCTATGACAAATTAGTGTTTTGTACAGTAAGCTTAATAAAATAAAAACCGGCCAAGAGCGTGTCTAGCACGCCCAAAATAGGGTTCCGTAGCCATTACGAAAAAATTAAGTAATATTTTTCTAAGGATTTCGTATTTTATACGGAATCTTCAAAGTTTAGGTATATTTTATATCTTAGGCTGCTATTTACTTTTATAAACTACTAATAATGCGCAAGCAAACTTAGCTGTTATAGTTTTCCTTGAAAGTTTGATATATTTACTACCATCCCGATTTTTTTCAAATTTTTTTTGGGTACACTCGATTTTACTGAAAATTTGCACTTTAAAGTTGAATATTTCGCAAAAAAATCAATGAATCGAAAATTCGTCTTAGCTAACCCCTAATGGTTTTAATAGACCAATCCAACGATACCCCACACTATAGGATTAGATAAGAAAAAAAAATCACCCCCACTCTACGTCTATGGGAGGTAACATAAAAAAAAATTTTTTTTTATTGTACCATTCTGTCGGCATAGTTTACATATATATCCGTGCAAAATTACAGCTTTATAGCATTGATAGTACCTGAGCAAAGCCGCGGACGGACGGACAGACAGACAGACAGACATGGCGAAACTAAGGGTTCCGTTTTTGCCATTTTGGCTCCGGAACCCTAAAAAGTAGTGCCTGAAGATATTTTGCATGACAGGGTTCCATTTGACTTCAATCACGCCATTCAAAAAACTATGGTCTGAAGCAGTCGTAGAACTAAATATAAATATAACGCACTAGATCCGATTCAGCCCTAGCGATTAGCGGTTAAGATTTCGAAATTTTGCGTTATCCCGAAGATTCAGCTAGTTATTTAAGCCGCGTTTAGACTTGCAAGAAAAATCGTGCAAACTGCAAATTGCATTACATTGCGGCGCTCGATTAACCACTACAAACTCGTTGGCTTTACGGCCTCGAAATGTAATGCAACTTGCACGATTTTTGTTGCAAGTCTAAACTCGGCTTTACATTCCAAATGTCATTCCAATTCATCTAGCCGTTTTGATGTAAAAGAACCCATCTTCCATTGCGACCGAAGTGGACTCCGCAGGGACTCAGTTTAACTCTCAGCTATCAATTTCAAACAGCCCGGTTTATAGGTAGAGTCATTCACGATGACGCGTGCCGTGGTTCTTATTACAATGTCATTAATGTCTAATTTTGGCACTAGGTATAGACCTGAAACAAAAATAGTGCAACTTGTATTTACATTGCGAGGCGGTAAAGCCAACGAGTCAATCAAGCCCCGCAATGTAATGCAACTTACACGATTTGTTTGTAGGTCTAAACTGCGCTTAAAGTGGAAGAACTTCCATGCAACCGATTGATGTACGGTCAAGGACTTTAACTCATGAGCCACCACGGAACCATTTCTCAGTAAACGTCATAGTGACATCGCATTAATTAACAAGCAAATCGTAGTGACTTTTCCTTTAAAAAGGTGACTCGTGAATTAGTCTTTGATCGTAGGTAAGTTAAACTGAGTCCGTGCGGAGTCTGGCCGAATAACCGAATTCCACGCGGACGAAGCCGCGGGCAAAAGCTTGTAAAAAATAAATATCACTCTTACGCAAAGGCTTCGAACAATGAAAGGCTGAATTTGGCACTGTCTCCGACCTCCATTAGCTTTTGAGGACGAAATTCACAAATACCAAACAGGAATATAAATGTGGATTTTGAGGAAACAATGACTGAATTCTTAATGATTAACCTTGGCGTAGTTATATTTAAATCATAAGCACGTGATAATATTATCACATTACGAATCACGCGGGAAATGGAACATGGCAGTACATATGACGTACAGCAGTGGTATACCTTGAGACGCTTAGTGTTTCTATATTCATCCTTACTAAGAAAACTAATATACTTAAGAAGTATTCGAAAGGAACTCTGCCTCTCTGTAAGTAGAACAAACAAAAAATCACTTTAGTTGAAATTTGCGGTATCGATAAAGTCGATAGTTTTTATGCCGGAAATTGCATAGCTCGGGATTGCGATGAACGATTTTTTTGCAGACGGAGTTGCGGGCAACAGCTAGTCAATCTAGTCATACAATAAGTATAACTTAATGCGGGATCATCATTAGCAAACTAGAGATCGAATGACCTAGACATATTTAGTCGATGGGTAATTCCACGTCTATTTCAACCGTTGGGTATAGTGTGCTTGCTTGGTAGATAGTGTACCAATTTTATATTTATTGAAATTATATTTTATATTTACCTTACAGCAAACACCAACCTGTTTGATATTTTCGCCGTGGCAACTTTCCTGAAGCCTAAAGTAAGTACTTACATGGCTCGAGAAATATGCAAGTTAACTTCAATAGGCCGGCCACATTGCTCGGAAAACAGATAACCGTTGGGGGAGAAAAGTCTTCAAGTGGCGACCACGAACCGGAAGAAGCATTGGTAGGCCTCCCACTAAATGGACTGACGACATCGTGAGAGTTGCGGCCAACCGGTGGATGCAAGTGGCGAGTTCATTGTGGCGTTCTAAAGGGGAGGCCTTTGTGCAGCAGTGGACGTCTTCCAGCTAGTAATGATGATGATGATGCACTTTAAACCTTGGCTTCCAATAAATAAATTAGAGTACTTATACCCTATAACCCTTTAAGAATTAACAGCCTTACTTTGCCTTAATTTATTTGTTTGTAATTATGAAAGTACAGTCATCTCACCAATATCAGACACAACAAAGTGTGCATAAATATCTGATACGACTTTGTAGGGCCAGGTAGGACGTGTCAGATATTTTTGAACGCTGTGCGGATATTAATGCAGGTGACTAATTTGTAACACATTTTTGTACAGTCGAACAAAATGAATCATGACCCTGGGTGGAACCTTTTAATAATCAATTTCACTATGATTTCCTTGACAAAGTATAAGATGTCAACATGACATTAGTAGCACGAAGGTTCCACCCCGGGTCATGATTCAATTTGTATGTACTTTATCGTTTTACAGCCACAAACTTAGCCCCATACAAGATTGACAAAAATATGTAGGTATTGCGACAGAGTAAGTGATCCGCTTCTTCTGATGCTGACTGTACCTACGTGATTGTCAGTAACCAAGTGATTATGCGGGTTATAATTACAATTTGCAGGTATTTATAGCACATTAATAACAGCGTGTGTGTGTATGGGGATCCTTGAGGGTGTGGCGTCTGAAGCGCCACTCACTCCCGGGCAGAAAGCCTGGATGCCGAACCATTTACGTGTGTCTATGGTGGTCTTCTAGCGAAGATCGGGCCACTGATTGGTTGAGCCAACCGCAGGTACATTACGTTCACTCTAAACGGAATGACGAATGGGTTCGTATATAACGCTTTGCAGAGCTGAATTCCTTCTCTTTTCCCTTCTATTTCTTCACACGTACCTAAGTGTAGACCAGACCAATATCTGTGCTGTAATAATCCTATGTTAATTATATCGAAAATACAAACTGAGGCATGGATGCACAGAAAAACCAGAAAAAGAGACCAGCACTGGGAATCGAACCCTGGTCCTCAGCAATCCGTGCTGCGTGCTATAACCCCTACACCACTGCTGGACAGGAATCTAGACACGAATTTCTATCCCTATTATTATTTATTTCTATTTCTATTTTAATTATATTGTGTATTGTGTATACCTGTTATATGTCAATAAACACTTAATACTAGGTACTTTGTGTGCATATCATATAAAATGCTAAATCCTTTTATCAGAGTACACTTACACGCAGGTGCTTCATGTACCTGCATGTGACTGATAAAAATCTGAGATCTTAGCTGATTACGTTTGTCAATTTGTCAAATAACTCCTAGTTACTGCTTTTATGTGTAATCGGTATACATACATACTTTTATAGCGCCATCTAGTGGTCAAATACAGATGTTTAATGCGATTACCTCATAGCATGACGCGACTGATTATTTTATTATAATGATTTAGTATTATCGTGTAAATCACTTGTTAACGTGAAATGGGCAGTTTGCCTTCATAATATTAGTGCTTTTGGAAAATAAGGCCTTATTAAGGTATTTTTTTTTATTGTTTCTTTAATTGTATACTGTAGTGTTAAGTATTTTATTTGTAATTATTTTATTTTGAAAAAATGACTTTGCCAAATTTCTTGCGGCGCATTCTTCTTGGCAATGATGGTCTTTCCAAAAGCGCTGGTAGTTTAAAAAACCGGCCAAGAGCATGTCGGACACGCCCAAATAGGGTTGCGTAGCCATTAAGTACAAAAAATTACGCTTTCGCTCGATTTTAATGAAAATTTGCACTTTAAAGTTGAATATTTCGAAAAAAAAACAATGAATCGAAAAATCGTCTTAGCAAACCCCCAATGGCTTTAAAAGACCCACCAACGATACCCCACACTAGGGTTGGATGAGAAAAAAAAACACCCCCACTTGATCACCCTCATTTGATTACGTTTGTATATTACGTTTGTACGTTGTAATAAAGGATAATATAAAAATAAATAAATAAAATTACATTCGTAGGAAAATAAACCTTCGATGATGTCTTAATGCGAAGTTTAATAGCGCGATAAAGAATTCAGGTTACACTTGGCCCTTTTAACGGTTTTCCTCCAGCCACTGTAGTAAATAAGGATTTCTAATTTTCCTCATTTTCATTAGTGTCGTTAAAATATGTTTACCTACACTTTCCGGTCTTTAATGGGCAACAATGTATTATTATTATTACTACATTATTACCTGTTAAGATTTATATATAGCTTGAATCTTTTGATTTCATAATTATACAAATTATTGGCTTTTTGCTACAAATTGTCTGGAAATATAGCTGTTCAAAGTAAAAAAAAAACATCTTCATCATTAATTTTAGGACTTGACAAATAACCTGACTGTGTCAACAAAACGAGTTAGGAAATAATAAAAACACCTTAACTATGTTTATTGAATTTAATTAGGTAAAGGCATAAGATAACTCGCATAATATAAGATGTATATTGATAACAAAATATCACGTTGGTTACATTTTGAGCTTAAAATAAATAATATTTTATAGAGTAAACCATAGCCGCATCATATAATCCACTTAATTTAAACAAAACAATGCATTTGTCACTCAGTGCATCCCTTTCATACGAAACTACATAAAAAGAGACGCACTGCGGTGCAAATGGTACAATCGCCAAATTGACTTCGTATAAAAAAACATATGAACACTTATAATTCAATCAAAATGTTTTCTTCGTGAAGTGCACCTAGTTCAATAAGCACCTACTTACATGTCCCAAATAACGGAGCATTGTTATCAGTATTATCACAAACTTGAGAGATTAACCCCCTGATCCATTAGTTTCCGTTAAGTTCCGGGTACCTTATGTGACAGATATAATTATCTATGATATCGTATCTTTTTATTTTGTTCGACGGACAAGAACCTTAACAGACACTGGTGAAACCTTAGATAATTTAAATTATTTAAGAGTGAAACAGGTCCTAAAAAGATGTATCACCGGCCATACTGAAGCTTAACAGCCGGAACAGAGTGAGCTCAAGGGATTATTGTACACGGTCTCACATACAGTAAAATCAGAATGAACAGAATGAGTAGAATGTTTTTAGTTTTTGTTGCTTAGATAGAGTTTTCTAGAAAACCAGCTGTTGTCCGCGACCTCGTCTGAAACTGTCCTATTTCCTGGAGCTCAAACTCTCTCCATAGCAAATTTCGTAACGAATAGATAGGTACTTTAAACGTGAAAGCATAACAAACACTACTCATTTTCGCATTTATAATATTGGTACTTAAGGTCAAGCGCGGCGCTCCCCACCCTCATTTCATAATAGACTAGGTACCTACTCGGAAATTTGTGGACCACGCGACGTTCACTCGTTGACCACGCGAGGTCCACTCGTTGTCAACGCGGCGTTCACCCGTGGACCAACTGTCGACAACGAGTGGACGCCGAAAGTCGAGGCGGTGCTGGTCGGGCGCCGGGGGGCTCTAATGAACTGTGACCTTGATGCCTAAAAAATTCAAGCAGTTTTGTGGGTGCACCTATTCTATTAGATATTACAAATGCAAGGCCCAGTTTCAACTTGCAAGAAAAATCGTGCAAGTTGCATTACATTGCGCTGCTAGATTGACTACATGCTCGTTGGCTTAACGGCCTCTCAATGTAATGCAACTTGCACGATTTTTCTTGCTAGTCTAACCGGTTTTAAAAATGAGAAATAACAATACTGAACTTGAGCAAGCATTTTTCTAAAAAAATACCCCAGAGATTTCGCTTGTTATATTAGGTACTGACGGTACTGTTTTATTTTCAAATGGCCTGGAAAACTTATAATTAATAAACGATCGTCTATATTCGACGATGATTAGCTATCTATCATATCAACAATAATAATTTGTTACAATAATTCTTAAAGTACATACTGGGTTTATGTAAATTCGTTTACCACTAGCATAGTTTTAGAATATATACATATGCGTTATTAAGAAAATACAAAATATCCATAGGACTAAAAATACTATTAAATTAAAATAACTAAAACTAAAACTTTAATTAAAAAAGAGAGGTGGGCCTCTTGGCATGGTGCCCATCACGCAGGCAGCATTCCCGCGTTGAACTGCGAATGTATTTTTTTTTTATACAGTATAGGCTTGCGTTTGGCCACAATCACGCCTGATGGAAAGCGAGGATGAGGCCTACGATGGAGCACGCTTGCCTAGTAAATGCTCATGAATGTATGAATTAAATATTTTCATTTTAAAACTAGACCTGATTTTTTCGGCTTCTGACCGATTATAATGATAATGAAAATGAATTATATATTGAAATTACAAGTTATTACAAGTTTGATTGAAGATTGATTACAAGTTAGAACAATAGTACGGAACCCTACACGTAATCCGATACGCACTTGTCCGATTTTTGATACGATGTTAATTTTTAGTACATCTCGTATGAGGGTTGTTATGACAGGCAAGTTGGCATTAGAAACGTGAGGTCAGTTTGACAGCTTTGACATTTGTGTCACGTTTGAGATTGGTCAAATAACTAAACGAGACAAACGCTAGCAAGATTATAACGTCACACGAACTTCACGCTACTAACGCCATCTAGCGATATTTCGCCTCTCAAAATACGAAGATGCGAAATGTAAATCTAACAAAATGCAAACCACTGGCGTGGTTTGCAGTTGTGACCGTTTAACTTACAAGGAGTCACATATCTCTGCAGCTGATTGTACCTAAATACTTAAATTAAACATTTATGATGGTAATTTTGCTAGTTACACAAACTCATAGCCTTACCACAAAACACCACGTCTTATACATGTATAATTGTATATTCTAAACCATGTTAACGATTGTCTACGTTTTTGTGGTAATAAAGTTAAAGCCTGAGTGAGGTATAGATATTGGCTCACCTACACTTACTTATTTATACGTACAATACCTTGGTAAATATTAGTAACTTGATTTTATTGTTTAGGTGGTTACAATGTAGATATACACTAAAAATAAATTAGACTTAATAAAATAAAATTGCAGCCTTTGTTGCTAAGAAAACCACAGAAAAGTATTATTTTGAAACAGTGCAAAATGCGAGTAGGTACTCTGGTTTTTAGCCGAATTCAAAAAGGAGGTTATCAATTCGGTTGTTATTACATAAATACATATATAAAATCACGCCTCTTTCCCAACGGGGTAGGCAGAGACGGTTGTTATTAGCTTGGTTTTTATTTGTTATAGTACAGTGCCATATATTTCTCCAGATTGATCGTGTAAGTTAGAATGCCAGCCAAGCGAATACAACAGAATATTGACACAAAGAGATACAGTTCGAAAATTATACCAATTTAGAAATATATCGACCAAATATTACGAACAAATGAATTCTCGTTGCAGTAAAATTATTAGGACAGTTATATGCTAAGTTGGGTAAGCAAACACAGCGACATCTTTTAGTCTTATAGGTATAACTAGTACAGTTTGGTTTCCTAACTAATGGACATTCTGCTGAGACGACAAACGTTAAAGCTCTTCACTTATATTTACAAATGCAGAAAACTGGAACGTTATCTTATAAACTTAACTTAATAATAGAGGACAAAACATCGCCGGTAATTGTTTTCACGTTCATGTCACTTTGAGAAGGAGTGCTCCTAATCAGACTCTTTATTTGTCTACCACGAGCTCCCTCGTCACAGCTTGGTATCACTGACATCAGATAATAATACTTTTTCCTGTCAATTAAAGCACTGATCTCCATATCACACCA
>NC_133483.1:17651443-17692148 GCF_025370935.1 Choristoneura fumiferana
TTTGACCGAATTCACGCGGACGAAGCCGCGGGCAAAGCTTGTAAAAAAAAATCTCACTTTACGCAAAGGCTGGAACAATGAAAGGCTGAATTTGGCACTGTCTCCGACCTCCATTAGCTTTTGAGGACGAAATTCACAAATACCAAACAGGAATATAAATGTGGATTTTGAGGAAACAATGACTGAATTCGTAATGATTAACCTTGGTGTAGTTATATTTAAATCATAAGCACGTGATAATATTATCACATTACGAATCACGCGGGAAATGGAACATGGCAGTACCTACATATTAAGCTGGGATGACGTAAAGCAGTGGTATGCCTTGAGACGCTTAGTGTTTCTATATTCATCCTTACTAAGAAAACTAATATACTTAAGAAGTATTCGAAAGGAACTCTGCCTCTCTGTAAGTAGAACAAACAAAAAATCACTTTAGTTGAAATTTGCGGTATCGATAAAGTCGATAGTTTTTATGCCGGAAAATTGCATAGCTCGGGATTGCGATGAACGATTTTTTTGCAGACGGAGTTGCGGGCAACAGCTAGTCATACAATAAGTATAATTAATGCGGGATCATCATTAGCAAACTAGAGATCGAATGACCTAGACATATTTAGTCGATGGGTAATTAATTCCACGTCTATTTCAACCGTTGGGTATAGTGTGCTTGCGGTAGATACTGTACCAATTTTCTATTTATTGAAATGATATTTTCGCCGTGGCAACTTTCCTGAAGCCTAAAGTCCTTACATGGCTCGAGAAATATGCAAGTTAACTTCAATAGGCGGGCCACATCGCTCGGAAAACAGATAACCGTTGGGGGAGAAAAGTCTTCAAGTGGCGACTACGAACCGGAAGAAGCATTGGTAGGCCTCCACTAAATGGTCTGACGACATCGTGAGAGTTGCGGCCAACCGGTGGATGCAAGAGGCGAGTTCATTGTGGCGTTCTAAAGGGGAGGCCTTTGTGCAGCAGTGGACGTCTTCCAGCTGGTAATGATGATGATGATGCACTTTAAACCTTGGCTTCCAATAAATAAATTAGAGTACTTATACCCTATAACCCTTTAAGAATTAACAGCCTTACTTTGCCTCAATTTATTTGTTTGTAATTATGAAAGTACAGTCATCTCACCAATATCAGACACAACAAAGTGTGCATAAATATCTGATACGACTTTGTAGGGCCAGGTAGGACGTGTCAGATATTTTTGAACGCTGTGCGGATATTAATGCAGGTGACTAATTTCTAACACATTTTTGTACAGTCGAACAAAATGAATCATGACCCACGGTGGAACCTTTTAATAATCAATTTCACTACGATTTCCTCGACGAAGTATAAGATGTCAACATGACATTAGTAGCACGAAGGTTCCACCCCGGGTCATGATTCAATTTGTATGTACTTTTTCGTTTTACAGCCACAAACTTAGCCCCATACAAGATTGACAAAAATATGTAGGTATTGCGACAGAGTAAGTGATCCGCTTCTTCTGATGCTGACTGTACCTACGTGATTGTCAGTAACTAAGTGATTATGCGGGTTATAATTACAATTTGCAGGTATTTATAGCACATTAATAACAGCGTGTGTGTGTATGGGGATCCTTGAGGGTGTGGCGTCTGAAGCGCCACTCACTCCCGGGCAGAAAGCCTGGATGCCGAACCATTTACGTGTGTCTATGGTGGCCACAGTGACCCGGTCTTCTAGCGAAGATCGGGCCACTGATTGGTTGAGCCAACCGCAGGTACATTACGTTCACTCTAAACGGAATGACGAATGGGTTCGTATATAACGCTTTGCAGAGCTGAATTCCTTCTCTTTTCCCTTCTATTTCTTCACACGTACCTAAGTGTAGACCAGACCAATATCTGTGCTGTAATAATCCTATGTTAATTATATCGAAAATACAAACTGAGGCATGGATGCACAGAAAAACCAGAAAAAGAGACCAGCACTGGGAATCGAACCCTGGTCCTCAGCAATCCGTGCTGCGTGCTATAACCCCTACACCACTGCTGGACAGGAATCTAGACACGAATTTCTATTCCTATTATTATTTATTTCTATTTCTATTTTAATTATATTGTGTATACCTGTTATATGTCAATAAACACTTAATACTAGGTACTTTGTGTGCATATCATATAAAATGCTAAATCCTTTTATCAGAGTACACTTACACGCAGGTGCTTCATGTACCTGCATGTGACTGATAAAAATCTGAGATCTTAGCTGATTACGTTTGTCAATTTGTCAAATAACTCCTACTGCTTTTATGTGTAATCGGTATACATACTTTTATAGCGCCATCTAGTGGTCAAATACAGATGTTTAATGCGATTACCTCATAGCATGACGCGACTGATTATTTTATCATAATGATTTAGTATTATCGTGTAAATCACTTGTTAACGTGAAATGGGCAGTTTGCCTTCATAATATTAGTGCTTTTGGAAAATAAGGCCTTATTGCGTTTTAAGATGTATTTTATTTGATACTACTATTGTAGGTTCTTATAATGCCAGTATAGAAACTGCTAGTACAGTCAAAAAATGAATTAAGTATTTCCTTATATAATGTTCTTGATTATTATTTAGGCACATATTTTGAAAAATATTTCACTGTTGCTTCAAATTTCTGTGCTTACGCGTGCAGGTTCAGCGTGGTTCCTTGGCTGAATGCATAGCTGTGACCTTTTCACAAAGCACATGCTGGTAGTTTAAAAAACCGACGCCAAGAGCATGCATCAATTGTAAACCACGCCACTTGCCCAAATAAAAGGGAGCCACTTGGGCGTTAACACTTGCCATTAGAGGATTTCTACTTTTAAAATTCAATGTACGCTTTACGCTCCTTTGTGTGCACATATAAAATTTAATTTTAAAATACACTTACACGGGTGCTTCATGCATACATAAAAATCTGAGAAGTGATGTTTGTCAACAAATAACTCCTTTTTTATGTGTAATCTATACATACATACGATCTAGTGGTCAAATAAGATGTTTAATGAACCTGATTCGAATTATCAAATCGCTTGAAAACGTGAAATAGTTTTTCATAATATTAGTGCTTTTGGAAAATAAGGCCTTATTAAGGTATTTTTTTTTTATTGTTTCTTTAATTGTATACTGTAGTGTTAAGTATTTTATTTGTAATTATTTTATTTTGAAAAAATTACTTTGCCAAATTTCTTGCGGCGCATTCTTCTTGGCAATGATGGTCTTTCCATGGTCTGTCCGAAAGCGCTGTCCGCTCGATTTTAATGAAAATTTGCACTTTAAAGTTGAATATTTCGCAAAAAAAAACAATGAATCGAAAAATCGTCTTAGCAAACCCCTAATGGTTTTAAAAGACCTATCCAACGATACCCCACACAAAGGTTGGATGAGAAAAAAAAATCACCCCCACTTGATCACCCCCATTTGATTACGTTTGTACGTTGTAATAAAGGATAATATAAAAATAAATAAATAAAATTACATTCGTAGGAAAATAAACCTTCGATGATGTCTTAATGCGAAGTTTAATAGCGCGATAAAGAATTCAGGTTACACTTGGCCCTTTTAACGGTTTTCCTTCAGCCACTGTAGTAAATAAGGATTTCTAATTTTCCTCATTTTCATTAGTGTCGTTAAAATATGTTTACCTACACTTTCCGGTCTTTAATGAGCAACAATGTATTATTATTATTACTACATTATTACCTATTATGATTTATATATAGCTTGAATCTTTTGATTTCATAATTATACAAATTGTTGGCTTTTTGCTACAAATTGTCTGGATATAGATGTTCAAAGAAAAAAAAACATCTTGACAAATAACCTGACTGTGTCAACAAAACGAGTTAGGAAATAATAAAAACACCTTAACTATGTTTATCGAATTTAATTAGGTAAAGGCATAAGATAACTCGCATAATATAAGATGTATATTGATAACAAAATATCACGTTGGTTACATTTTGAGCTTAAAATAAATAATATTTTATAGAGTAAACCATAGCCGCATCATATAATCCACTTAATTTAAACAAAACAATGCATTTGTCACTCAGTGCATCCCTTTCATACGAAACTACATAAAAAGAGACGCACTGCGGTGCAAATGGTACAATCGCCAAATTGACTTCGTATAAAAAACATATGAACACTTATAATTCAATCAAAATGTTTTCTTCGTGAAGTGCACCTAGTTCAATAAGTACCTACTTACATGTCCCAAATAACGGAGCATTATTATCAGTATTATCACAAATTTGAGAGATTAACCCCCTGATCCATTAGTTTCCGTTAAGTTCCGGGTACCTTATGTGACAGATATAATTATCTATGATATCGTATCTTTTTATTTTGTTCGACGGACAAGAACCTTAACAGACACTGGTGAAACCTTAGATAATTTAAATTATCTAAGAGTGAAACAGGTCCTAAAAAGAAGTATCACCGGCCATACTGAAGCTTAACACCCGGAACAGAGTGAGCTCCAGGGATTATTGTACACGCCTCACATACAGTAAAATCAGAATGAACAGAATGAGTAGAATGTATTTAGTTTTTGTTGCTTAGATACAGTTTTCTAGAAAACCAGCTGTTGTCCGCGACTTCGTCTGAAACTATCCTATTTCCTGGAGCTCAAACTCTCTCCATAGCAAATTTCGTAACGAATAGGTAGGTACTTTAAACGTGAAAGCATAACAAACACTAATCATTTTCGCATTTATAATATTGGTACTTAAGGTCACAGTTGAAAAGCGCGGCGCTCCCCACCCTCATTTCATAATAGACTAGGTACCTACTCGGAAATTTGTGGACCACGCGACGTTCACTCGTTGACCACGCGAGGTCCACTCGTTGTCAACGCGGCGTCCACCCGTGGACCAACTGTCGACAACGAGTGGACGCCGAAAGTCGAGGCGGTGCTGGTCGGGTGCCGGGGGGCTCTAATGAACTGTGACCTTGATGCCTAAAAAATTGCAAGCAGTTTTGTGGGTGCACCTATTCTATTAGATATTACAAATGCAAGGCCCAGTTTCAACTTGCAAGTTGCATTACATTGCGCTGCTAGATTGACTACTACATGCTCGTTGGCTTAACGGCCTCTCAATGTAATGCAACTTGCACGATTTTTCTTGCTAGTCTAACCGGCTTTAAAAATGAGAAATAACAATACTGAACTTGAGTATGCATTAGATTAGAAAAATACCCCAGAGATTTCGCTTGTTATATTAGGTACTGACGGTACTGTCTTATTTTCAAATGGCCTGGAAAACTTATAATTAATAAACGATCGTCTATATTCGACGATGATTAGCTATCTATCATATCAACAATAATAATTTGTTACAATAATTCTTAAAGTACATACTGGGTTTATGTAAATTCGTTTACCACTAGCATAGTTTTAGAATATATACATATGCGTTATTAAGAAAATATTAAGAAAATACAAAATATCCATAGAACTAAAAATACTATTAAATTAAAATATCTAAAACTAAAACTTTAATTAAAAAAGAGAGGTGGGCCTCTTGGCATGGTACCCATCACGTAGGCAGCATTCCCGCGTTGAACTGCGAATGTATTTTTTTTTTATACAGTATAGGCTTGCGTTTGGCCACAATCACGCCTGATGGAAAGCGAGGATGAGGCCTACGATGGAGCACGCTTGCCTAGTAAATGCTCATGAATGTATGAATTAAATATTTTCATTTTAAAACTAGACCTGATTTTTTCGGCTTCTGACCGATTATAATGATAATGAAAATGAATTATATATTGAAATTACAAGTTATTACAAGTTTGATTGAAGATTGATTACAAGTTAGAACAATAGTACGGAACCCTACACGTAATCCGATACGCACTTGTCCGATTTTTGATACGATGTTAATTTTTAGTACATCTCGTATGAGGGTTGTTATGACAGGCAAGTTGGCATTAGAAACGTGAGGTCAGTTTGACAGCTTTGACATTTGTGTCACGTTTGAGATTGGTCAAATAACTAAACGAGACAAACGCTAGCAAGATTATAACGTGTGACGTTCACGATACTAACGCCATCTAGCGATATTTCGCCTCTCAAAATACGAAGATGCGAAATGTAAATCTAATACGTTAATAAGTTTCAGACAAAATGCAAACCACAAGTGTGGTTTACGGTTGTGACCGTTACACTCACAAGGGAGTCACATATCTCTGCAGCTGATTGTACCTAAATACTTAAATTAAACATTTATGATGGTAATTTTGCTAGTTACACAAACTCATAGCCTTACCACAAAACACCACGTCTTATACATGTATAATTGTATATTCTAAACCATGTTAACGATTGTCTATGTTTTTGTGGTAATAAAGTTAAAGCCTGAGTGAGGTACATAATACAAACACCGTATAAATATTGACTTACCTACACTTACTTATTTATACGTACAATACCTTGGTAAATATTAGTAACTTGATTTTATTGTTTAGGTGGTTACAATGTAGATATACACTTAAAATAAATTAGACTTAATAAAATAAAATTGCAGCCTTTGTTGCTTAGAAAACCACAGAAAAGTATTATTTTGAAACAGTGCAAAATGCGAGTAGGTACTCTGGTTTTTAGCCGAATCCAAAAAGGAGGTTATCAATTCGGTTGTTATTACATACATACATATATAAAATCACGCCTCTTTCCCAACGGGGTAGGCAGAGACGGTTGTTATTAGCTTGGTTTTTATTTGTTATAGTACAGTGCCATATATTTCTCCAGATGATCGTGTAAGTTAGAATTCAGCCAAGCGAATACAACAGAATATTGACACAAAGAGATACAGTTCGAAAATTATACCAATCTTAGAAATATATCGACCAAATATTACGAACAAATGAATTCTCGTTGCAGTAAAATTATTATGACAGTTATATGCTAAGTTGGGTAGCAAACACAGCGACATCTTTTAGGTCTTATAGGTATAACTAGTACAATTTGTTTCCTAACTAATGGACATTCATGCTGAGACGACAAACGTTAAAGCTCTTCACTTAATTTACAAATGCAGAAAACTGGAACGTTATCTTATAAACTTAACTTAATAATACAAGAGGACAAAACTCGCCGGTAATTGTTTTCACGTTCATATCACTTTGAGAAGGAGTGCTCCTAATCAGACTTTTTATTTGTCTATCACGAGCTCCCTCGTCACAGCTGGTATCACTGACATCAGATAATAATACTTTTCCTGTCAATTAAAGCACTGATCTCCATATCACCACCACTTGAACACTATCATAACACTTCATTGCACCACGATAACTTCGACAACTAGGGTACTTGAGTTTTTTCGGAATGCAGTTCTAAGATCACTGTTTATCACATCACAGAGTAAAATTGTTCTTATAAAACTAAATATAACTTATGCATCACTAGCCATTTTAATTATCCGTCTTTTTCACACTTTTCAACGCCACTGCACCACAGGTATGAGTTTTTCATCAACCAATAGAAACGCTTCATTTACACGTCCTTCCACAGCACATCTCTGGTGGAAACAGCTGAGCGGAGCGAGGCGAGGCAAATGAAGCGTTTATTTTGGTTAATGAAAAATACATTCCTCGCAACACCTCCTCGCACATTATTGGTGAAGTTGCTTAAAACATTTTCATATTTAAACGCAGAGATTCCCGCTTTACCTACACACAAGTTTATCGATACTACTAACAAACTCCACTAGCCTAACTTGGGAAAGCAGCTTATTGTCAATCGCCTGGTGCCGGTGGTCCCTGGTAAGAGGATTCAGGAGGCCATTCTTCGCCTGCTTGGTTTTCCATGTCGTCTTCCTTGTCCGAAGAAGTTCCGGGTAGCAGGATGTAACGCGCCTCTCTGCGGAAAGAAGGGATGAGTCAATGACACTGTTTTCAAGTCAAATGTACGTAGCCGTCCCGCGGTTGGGAAACGGCCTAAAAGTGGACATAGCTTTCGGTGACCTTCTGCGTACAAGCGGACACGGTCACCGTTTGCAGCGCACGCTGTTTTTGCTTTTTTTCCATTGTCATTTTGTTAAGAAAAATATGATTTAGTTTATTTAAAATGTGATTTAGTTTAAAATGAAAGGTTTTTAATTTCTTTATTTAATATTTTTTGATGCTCCGGTGAAGAGTTGTTCCTGATTCGTCGTAATCCTGTTTCGTCGGATTCTTGATTCGTCGGATTCCTGATTCGTCGGATTTTGAATATCAAATGAAACTATGCAATTACCGTGACTACTTTTATATTTAATATTTAAAACGAATCTTCCTTTCTGATAAATACTAGTTTACTGCATGATAGATTTATTAATATATAGATCATTCCGATGAAACAAGAATACGACGAATCAGGAATGCGACGAAACAGGAATACGACAAATCAGGAACAATTCCTGTGAATGGTAGCTTAAAAGTGTATTTGGAATGGCTAGTTATTTAGAATAGCTTTCATTTAAAAGCCATATTTTTACAATAAAAAACCCTCCCCATGTTTTACAGTTAGGACGAATCTAATGCTATCTCATATTGTTGAAAGCCTTCCAGTCGTTTAGGCTAGGCTTTATTTCATAGCTTGCGGTATATTTTATACTAGCTTATGCCCGCGACTTCGTCTGCGCGGATCTAGGTTATCGCGCGGTAGCGCCCTCTACCAGAATAAAAGGTATCCTATGTTGATCCTACCTATATACGAAATTTCATCAAAATCGGTTCAGTGCTTTAGACATGAAAGCGTGACAGACAGACACACAGACTTTCACATTTATAATATAAAAGTAGGGATAAGTCACCGGCTGACAAGCAAAACTCACTTAAATTTCTGTCACTGCTCTTCAAAAAGTCGTATCTAGTTAGTAATTTCATACTGAGATACGAGCTTTGTTGTAACTACCTATGTATTTGGTACTTAGTGACTTTTTGCTTGTCACCCGACGAAATAGAACCCATATCATACCTAATACCTACTCCGTAAGATTAGAAAGAAAATAGCGTAATAAAAAATATCGATATAGTCAACTAAGTCAAATATGGACTTTCGAGTACGTGTTGTCGAGTGCATGATCTGCGACGTAAACAGACTATTTTTTACAAGTTTGACTTGTACTTGAACTAGGCGATACTGGTACACATAAGGCTAATGAACCTTAAGTAATTTGATATAAAATATAAATATTATTCATCTTGTTTGTCACGATTCCACAATAAGTTAGTGTACCTACCTGCCTCTAAATACTTAGTTTGTGACATTGTTATTGATATCAAGCTAACTAAGGTGCTAGCGGCTATCACTATCTTATCTTGACATTTAAAGCACACAACAACAACAACAACAACAACATCGCAACAGAATCGTCGGTTTCAAGACGCCGTATTGTCTAACAAGCGAGCGCTCGTGATCGCTTTTACCTATACCACCCCTTTTTACCCCTATAGCCGCGTATCCACTAGAGGCACCGCGGGCCGAGCGGCTGCGTCGCTCCGAGGCCACGCAAATGGAAACGCTGCCTCAACCAGCGGGGCTACTACGTAATTCAAAACTCGAAGTTCATGTCATTCCGTCCCTCTGACACTTACACTATTTAATATGAGAGTAAGAGGGACGGTACGATACGAACTTCGATTTTCGAATTTCGGAGTAGGCCCTCTGAGGTGCGCCGTGACACGAGGCTAAAGCCACGCCGCGTGTCGCAACGCGTGGGAGTGCAATCGGTTACATACATTTCGTATGAACGTGGTTACATTAGCACAGCCCCGCGTGTCGCCGAGCGAGCTGACGCCACGCAGACCGCTCGATTCCGATCGGCGTGGGCTAGGTGGTAGGGGAAGAGACGCGTTGGCTCGCTCCGCGCTAGTATAATCACCACGTGGCTACGCGCATTCATACAAATTAGTCAGCACGCGCGGCGACACGATACTGTAGTATATTCACAGCCCGTTGAGTCAGGCAGCGTTGCGACACGCGGCGTGGCTCTAATATAACCCCGGCTTAATTGCCGCAAGCCGAGCCATATTTTGTCGGTTTTTTTGCCGTGCTCATAGGAGCCGTGCATTTGATGGAGACGGGCGTGTCTGGCTCAAGTGACACGTTGCGGATCAAGAGGAGGCCTGTCTCAGAACGAGAAGCCTCAAACTGAGGCTGTTTGTTTCAAGTCGAGGCAGCAGGGCCTGAGGCTGCTCTAATGGATACGCGGCTTATCTTATACCATGTAACAGACAGAAATAGTAAGGGCTGTAACATTCAAACGATTTATCACGCAAGTTGGGATGCGACGATTTGAACAGTTTTATAAAATCTACCTATTACTTACGTATTCAACAAATTCAAGAAACAGCACGACTGATGAGATATTGTTTGCATTGTTCTCTCTATCACCAAACCGCTCACTGTTCTCAATATCCTTACTGTTTCCATTCCACGGGAGATGCGCTAGGAGAGAATTCTTTTACTATACAAATTTCAATTATCGTCTCGCCTCGCCAGTGGAAAAACACCTTTATCTTCCCTAAGCCATATTGTCTTATGCGCGACGCTCCCGATCACATACCATATCTTTATATCCTTATCCAATACTGCTTAACAAAAAGAAATAGAGAAGTAGTGCCATTGGATTCCATGAGTTTGATATTGGCAGCTGGGTCTTAATAATATAGTGCAATTTGGAGCGAGCAGCTCGCAAAGTGTTTCACTTATCATCATCCCAGCCTATATACGTCCCACTGCTGGGCACAGGCCTCCTCTCAGAACAAGAGGGATTGGCCCATAGTTCCCACGCGAGCCCAGTGCGGATAGGAACTTCGCACGCACCATTGAATCGCTTCGCAGGTTTGTGCAGGTTTCCTCACGACCTTCACGATTTCAAACTCAGAGGTGCGAGCCGGGGTTCCAACCCACGACCCTCTGCTTGAGAGGCGACAGGTCAAACCACTAGGCCACCACGGCTTCTTCCCACCACGGTTTCATTTATAGTTCAATGTAATACCTACCCTACTTTCTTCCATACAGCCCAGGCATAACTGCATACGACTGTCAGCGCGGCAAGCGATATACCTACTAATACCTGTCTGTATGGCTTGAAAAGCCGTGGTTTCCTATTGGTTGAAACTCAAACTCACATGTCTGAGTTTTTCGAAATTCACAATATATGGTCATAAGTGAACTGAACTGAGGGCTTGTTACATGCACTGCCTAGCTAGTAATTTTAACTTATTTAACACCTGATCCGGGATATAACAGTGCGAACACTGCTAGTTGGCGGTAAGTTAACACCCACCTCCCATAAACGGAACGGGCTCAGCAGGGACTCAGTTTACCTTGCAGCGATCAACTTTATGAAGGAAGTACTTCCATGCAGCCAACGGCTGTACGTTAAACTGAGTCCGTGCGGAGTCTGCTCCGCTTGCAGATTCGCATAGTACGTTTCCTCCGCTCATTATACCTAGGTACTCACTTACCTTTTTAGTAAACTTTTTTTTAGCTTAACGGGTAAGATGTCGGCAGCTATTCGTTCTTTCCTTCTACTTCCTGTATTTTTCTGTGTATTGGATACGTGTTAATAAATATTACTCTCTCTTTAACCGGACGGACCCTACACGGGGTCCTATACCGCCAGCTTACTTTCCCCAATTTGCAGTTGTCGCTCAATATTTATCTTTCCTAATAAGTAAATTACTAGTAAATATCAGGCCATAGTGTCGTGCGTTTTAAACGATTAAGATTTCAGATTTTTTTACTTGTATGACTTTAACAGAAACGGTCTATATTGGGTCCAAGATGTACTGTTTACTGACTAAAGACTCAGATCGATCAATTGCATAATGAATATATTTCATAACATAAACATATAAATTTCTGCATTCACATGTATAGGTACTTTACTGTCATGCTACCAATAGCCGAACGAGGCCGTATTGTCAAACACGCGGGCGCTCACGATCGCATTCTTCGTCTCTTTCTACCTTCATCCCATACCGTGTGGCAGAAAGAAGTAGTGAAAACGACTGTGATACCGAGTGCCTAATAATAGAGTGCCAATAAGGCCTCTGGATTCTTGATTTGTCGAAGACCTTGCCAGAGACTGCTTGATGTAAGAAACATGATCCTATTCTAAAAGAAATAGCATTTCTACGATTTATAACAATAAGGTTAGTATTCTAACAATTCTAATAGTGTGTCATTTAAATTATTAACTTTCTCTTATTAAGTGTATCAGCGTATATTAAGGTAAATTAGCTATTTTTATCCCCATCTTCCACTGCAAGCGGAGCTAACTCCGTACGGAATCCATCTAACTTGCGGAGTTTCCCTCGTTTCCGCTCGTTACCGTTTTCCAGTGGAAGGCGGGCATTATAACTGACTGTTTCTATAGCAATGGCCACTTTACTATATAAACAAGCAGTTGTCAATTTATTATAGCTAAAGCATGTACCAGTAAGATGTATTGCCTAGTTGTAATGTTCGGGGGCTGAATTAAAACACAGCAAAGTCAAAATTCGTTTATTAATTAAAATCAAACTTACAACGTAAATTAATTATATCTGAACCCATGAGTGCCAAAAGAGACTAAAAATTAACGTTCACTTAAAATTAATGCCTCACTCATCAAAAGCACTCTACGCTAAACAGATAAAGCTAACTCCAAATATGTCAGTGGGAAAAGGGAGGGAGGGAGTTTCGCTGAAAATATAATCTGAGTCGGGTAATCAAAAATGCAATTAGAAACGTACACATTTTAATATAAAATGCGACAATATAAAATCACAGATCTAATCGAACGGAACTACCGCCGAGTAACATTTAACTACACATTTTAATATCAATTTAAAATTCCGATCCTGTAATAAAAACTACAGGGCAAAATCCAGTCTAGAAATCATAAAAAAACATGTCAATTATATTTATGTTTCCAAATGGTCCTTTATTCAATTTGTCAATTTTAATAGGCTTAATTTCGGAAACTGAAATGGGAGTGAAATATCTTATGAGCACAAAGTATTTTTATGCTGACCATTTTTTAGGTACATGACAATAGAGAAAAAAAATGAGAATATGGTATTGCGATACAGCTTATTACCACAATTCATTATTCTAATTATTACCACAGTACTAGAAGGGCTTAATGAACAACAAAGTCTGCGCATTTTATAGAAATCAAAAATAATTATTCATTTTGTTCACCTAATTTTTAGCTTCTGTATCGATTTAAGCTATTGTGCAAAGAAATGTAGTCTAAGATGTTTCCATTATATTTACTGTCAATAAATTATGCCAACTTTTTTTATTTTCAAATCTATTTTGGATGGAACTGATAGTTCAGATTAATATGCACCTAGCTTTCCATTTTCTTCTTGCAAGACATTGAAGCAAGAGTTAGTTATATAATTTTCTTTTTTCGTTTCAATTATTGCATATCTGTCAACATTATTAACTTTTCGATTTATTCAAAATAGGTATTCAAAGAATAATCTGAAATATAGGACGGCGTAAGGATTATTATCGTTTATATAACCGTTATTGCACTTATCATTGTTGCATTGAGTAGCGCTCCTCTCTTCAGTATCACGCTTTACCATTGAGATCGTATTTCTTTTCATCGGCATTCCTAAAAAACAAACACAACATTTAAAAAACAAGAAAACAAAAAAACGGTGACCAGACATGTGAGCAATCAAGAATAAATTCCGTAATCAAAATCGGATGTTCAAAATTAATCCAAATTTCACTATAAAACATTTTTTTTATTCGACTGGATGGCAAACGAGCAAGCTACATAACTACTTTTAGCTTTAAAATTGTGTGTGCTCAAATATCTAGTCAAGTTTTATGTTTAAAGTACAAAACGAGAAAGAGCTTATCTCTATGTTAGTAAGATAAAGAGAGACAGGACATAATATTAAGTCCAGGGATACCGACTAATATACAAGCCTGATACATACCAATTGTCGATCAACAAAAAGTATTCCCTCCCGTCACCACTCCTCGTTTCCTCGTCTTGACTCGACTCCTCACTACTGTTACTGTTACCGTCAACTACCATAAATTCCTTGTCTCTTCTGAAAATGTCAACCACAAACATATTTCCTTTAGATTTTTTTAGATAAATTACCCGTTAAAAAATATCCCCATTCGTATCCGTTAAAAGCGAAGCTTGGTGCTTGATGTACGATATGATCGTGTTCCCGGAAAAATAATGTTTATGATTTTGTTCATTCAAATGACAAACAATATTTTTCTTGAGTGATTTTGATTTGTGTAGTGATCCTTGTTGATTGTTGTATGAACAAATCTTCTGCGTTTTGATGCCAGATCCGATCCTTGTTTGTTTTCTGTCCGTTCGTTTAGTTTTCAGTGTCGTGTTGTTCAGTTTCATTCATCTCTGTGTCTACTTGTAGTATTTTTGTACTGTTGAATTTCTATTCCATTTCATGTGTCCAGTTTTCCTTTCATGACGGTGAATTTGCTCCCTCAGTATAAATATTGCTGGGCAGGCATTAACATTGCGAAAGAATTTATTCTCATATATGGATTGGATATTTAAAATTTAAAAAGGTACACACGCGTTCATATAACGCTTCTGTACATCTTTTTGGAAAAGGTTGAAAATAAATCCTTTATTATGTGAAATTTTTAAATCCCTTGTTATGTGAAAGTAGAATGGTGTTAGTTAAAGAACAGTGTGTTAATGAAGCTACTTATAGCTATGTTAGTCCGTCACCAACCAAAGAAAAGTGGACGAAATTATCTGAATCGTGAAAAAGTGCAGATAATTTAACCACTTTTATGTTTAAAAAGCTAATGAATGAGTAAATATTAAAGAAGTTGCCAGGTTGCTCTACAAGATTTTTGTGTTCATATAATTTGCTGTTGGATTCAACTGTAGGCAAGCTAAATGCTGGTTGACCGTTTTAAACAATAACTGCTATCATGACATCAATTGTTTGCTTCAATAATGTGCTATTATTGTCTCTGCCTCGCCAGTGTGTGCGTGTGTCTTTGATTCCACTTAGCGGCCATCCTCCAATAGGGAATATGCAAGCATTTTTTTTTATTCAAATATATCCTTATTGTTTGACAAACCAAGTCGTGGGGATTTTTTTTATATATCTTTGGAAGATATTAACGTTTAAGCGATATTTACCATTTTGTTCTACACGCACCGGCAAATTATATTTAGTTTATTTTAGCATTAGAAAGAGGGTAACAAATCTTGATGAGTAATTTTATTAAAAATACAAAGTACTTATTACTTTTGAAACCACAATGTAAGTGACCATAATAATTAATGTCCTTAATAGAATAGGTGCGACTTGCTGCGAATTATTTTCAAAAAGTGTTTTTCAATAAAAATACACGTCCAAATCGTTTATCTTCTTTCTAATTTTAAATTAAACGAAGTATGTATAAACAAAGCTTACTGGTGGGCAAGGACAATAATAATTGGATTAAAGATCTTTTTATGCATTCCGACAATTATGTCAGTTCCCGTATGAAACTGTAAGAGCGTTTTCACATTATCCGATCCGATATCGGTATCGGTCGACAATACGATATCGGGGCAAGTAAAATGTATGAAGTATGTACCTTTCTTTTACATTGTCCGGCCCGATATCGGATATCGGAGCCGACACCGATATGTTCACGGCACCATCGGGCGCCCGTGGGCTGTCGCACGATAAAGTTTGTTTGTGTTCTATGCATGTATCTAAATTGTCTATGTGTGCGCAGAGCCCGATGCGTGGCGGCCATTTTGAGCCGGCCGTATCGGAACGATTTTGTCGGAAATATGTGAATCAACACATGGTGTCGGCTATCGGATGTCGTCTATCGTCGTCCGATACCGATATCGGATCGGATAATGTGAAAACGCTCTAAGCTTATGAAACCTAACATGAAACCCTACTAGCTAATTAACCGCACAGTCCAGTACTTAAAATAATACAACCTGACAACTCCCAATAAAGAAAACAACACAAACCTGTAGAACACATAGTGCTGGAGCATGAAGAAGATATCGAAGACCAAAGAGAACAGCCCCAAGCCGAACTTGGTCGCGTCACCGAAGAAGGAGACCCAGTCGTTGTAGTTATAAGCGTTGAGGGTCATCTGAAGGATGGAGAGCAACCCGCCGATGAAGTCCAGGAAGATGTTGCCGATGCTCCAGCCCACTGTGGACTTGCGCTTGTAGTTCATGTACGCCTGAAAATTTAAACAAGTAGTTTTTAACAGACTTCAGAAAAGAAGGTTCTCAATGCGACTTGTGCATATGTAGATATAGCCGCAGGGGATTGGCCAAAACAGAGATTTGAACAAATTTCTAAGGGATATAACAAAATCTGTCATTAAATGATCAACTTCTTGAATCTGTTTAGTGAAATGACGAAATCAGCTAAAAAAAAACACGTTTTTTCATTTCACCAGATTTGTTTAGTGATTTGATAAAATCCCTGAACCACATCAGTGAGTTGAAAAATAAAACCTAATTTATTAAAGAATATGAAATACAACGCGATATCGTGTTTCATAGTAACATTTATTGCTTCTGATCTACTCTACACTATCAGTATCCAAATAGGAATAGGTAATATAAGTTTTATTCTTCAAAACTACCGGGTTCGATTCCCGAACGGAGTACAAGTTTTTTATAAATGTCTGAATGCAGTTTTATTCTTGTTACTAAATTCGATGAAATGGTTCCTAAAAACACATCCTTGTATGTCTTATAGTTTCAGATTTTCCCATACTGACCGATCTAAATGTTACACCTTGTATTATATAGCGTCGGTGGTACTGCTATACCGCGTAACTAGCTTTTTCCATAAGGTATAATTTCCAATGTACTAACACTAACAGTACTAACATTGTTGTTGATACTGACCGACAACAGGTCAAGATTATGACATACCTGCGGCACATATTTGATGAACGTGATGGCGAGTTTAATGTAGCTGCAGTAGTACAGAAAGTCCAGCCACGCGATAGTGCCCGCGCCCACGAGACTCGCCGAAACCACAACTACCAGGCAGAACACGCTGAGTATACCGCGACCGGTCATGGAAACACGCTGGTCTTCACGCTGCAAAAACCAGGATAATACGTTATACCACGTTTACACGCTTGCAAGTATTCCGGACAGGCCAGCATGGCAGACGTGGACCTCGGCGTGAGCTCATAAGCGACACTAAACCCGAGCCAACGTGTACACGTCGCAAGCGCTTGCCGCAAGCTTCCAAAGACTACAGCAAGCTTCCTTAGATCTGTGTTCAAAAACAGACACTGGTCCGGATCGGCCGCAAGCTCTGGCAAGTTCAGGCAAGCCTGTTGAAACGCCCCCGTTTACACGCTTGTGCTTGTGAAAGCTTGTCGAAGCATGGCAAGCGTGTAAATGCACCATTACAATACAATACAATGTCAATGACTCTTTATTGTACAATAGTAAGCGATACAGAAAATAGATACACAGAGAAGAATACTACAATATAATTAATTATTATTTTTCTCAGTTTTTTTTTTTAATTTATGTGCAAAATTACTTTTAAAATTTTACCACGAGCTCTACGGTGAAGGAAAACATCGTGAGGAAACCTGGCCAAACCAGCAATGCAATTCAATGGTGTGTGTGAAGTTCCCAATTCGCACTGAGCGCGCGTGGGAACTACGGCCCAACGGTCATTTGAGCGTTGCAACCGCCTCATTTCCCTGGTCACATTTTCTACGAATTGGCTGTAGATTTTGATGTCGTTTTCGATTATTTGTTAGTTCCTGTATTTCTACCAGATGACTAGAAAAACTGTATCTGTATCAGAATCTTGGGCCATTTTTACAGAAATGTATGGAGAGGGACCTATCCAGAGAATGAGACGGTTGAAACGCTCGAATAATGACCCACAAGCTCTCTCATTCTGAGAAGAGGCCTGTGCCCGGTAGTGGGACGTATATAGGCTGGGCTGATGATGATAATGATGAATTATTGTAAAGTAGTGTAGGTAATTAAGATAATTATTAGATATACCTCATAAGCGAAGCACTGAATGATTGTGACAATGGTGGCAAACACGGCGTGGAGAGAGAAAAACACATCATTTAACTGGACAGGGTTCAAACTCCTAGGATGCCGGACGAAGTATTCCGCCTGAAATAAAAGAAAAAAAAAATTAAATACGAACTGCCCAGATCCAGTACATTTTATTATGTATATATTTTTCTAATGGGATGATGATGATACATTTGTGTTCTTAATTTATGCATTTTTTTAAGTCCTTAACTAAATTGTTTTTGGTTTAAAAGAAGGTTAAAAAAGTTTTTGTGTCACGTCAAATTTAATGTCACTCGTCAAGTTTGTAAATGTTACAATTTGATGTACGAGTTTTTTTTTTTTAAAAAAACGTAATTACCAAGACGTTTCTATAAATGAACTGAGCCACCTGTCGAAATCAAGGGAAATCAAGAAAACCACGGTGTATAATATGATACACGCAATATAATAAATCACTCTATGTTTCATAACAATTTAAAATCTGACTAAAACAATCAATCAATTATTTATCGAAGGTTATTTGGTTATTAAATTACGTAAATAAGATATACCTACCTAAATGCTTAAATTTGTAGAAAATGTGCACTCGTTACGTATTTGATAAAATGATGATAACATGAATGGAAATTTCTTGGAGATAATATTTAAGGTGATGTTTGAAGGCGCTAGTATTATTTCACGAAAAACTTTTTCACGAATCGTCTTTCGAGCGTCGTCGTCATAGAGTAACTTATATATTGGGGTCGTCGTCGTGCCAGCGCTGGCGTCACGCCGCCGAAGCGTCGACGTCGCGTCGACACTGGCAAGACGACAACGCTCGAAAGACGCTAATGTGGCGGGTCTCTTAAAACTAAGTAGGTAACGAATTTAAATGCAACTTCACCGTCAGTTTTTTTTTTAATAAATGGCTTCTGTCCGTTTGGATACCATCAGTTAGATTTTTTTGTTTAAACCTGTATGTAAATCTGCCATAGCAGAGCGTGCAAAAATATCTGACACGTCTATAACCCTGTTGTTGTAGCATTTGCCGCACTTTTCAAAACAACTTAAGGACAGAAGAGGCTCTCTGAGATAGGGTTCTACCAAGTGTTACATACGAACTTCATCATCATCTCAGCCGTAGGACGTCTACTGTTGGATATAGGCCTCTCCCATAGACTTTCCGTTGCTTCTGTTGGAAGCGGCTTGTACCCACCGTGAACCCGCGGCTTTAACCAGGTCATCCGTCCATCTCGTTGATGGACGTCCTACGCTGCTACATACGAACTTGTCAAGGTCTAAAACGAGACAAACGTACCTGGATATCTTTCGAGAAGTACAGTCCGCAGTTGAACAGCGAGTACATAGTGAAACCCATGAGATTGAGAGCCAAGAAGTCAAAGTTGAGGCCCACGACGCTCTTCCTTTTGAAATTGTAGTATATTTGCGGGTAGAAGGAGACAGACCAGGACACGAAGTATATCCAGCCCATGATGTACGATATTATGTAGATTGCGTGCGAGTGCATTATTGTCACTAGAATGAATACTGTGTCCATTCTGAAAAATAAAAGAAATATTTTATTTGTTTCATTTCATCAGCATCATTAGCCGGAAGAAGTTCACTGTTGAACAAAGGTTCCCCCTTAGAACGCCATAATGAACGACAAGTCGCCAGCTTCGTGGTCGCCACTCGCGTACTTATCTCTCCCGGCTATCGGTTATTTTATTTGTATATGGGAGACAAGGACAGATTGCCTAAGACATTGCAGGTAATCATGTTTTGTTATACTCCTTTGACAGCTTTTTTGGTTTTAACTTTTATGGTGGCCAGTAGGTAGCCTCATATTTGAATTGTACATTTAAGATTCTTAATCGAGATTTTTTTATGCGATAGGGGAAAAGTAATCAGGCGCGACATCAGTACCCCCCCCTAGTAGGCCCTATTTCACGAAGCTACAAGTTACAATTTACATGCGGTAGTCTTTGTTTAACAGTATGCATTGAAAAGAGACTACCGCTTGTATATTGTAATTTGTAGCTTCTTGAAATGGGCCACTGACCTAAAGCAATAATCATTTGACAGACGGAGATACGGACGCCAAAGTGATCCAGTAAGGGTTCCGTTTTTGCTAAATGAGGTATGGAACCCTCAAACTGAAGATGAAAGTTGAACAAGGCTGTTACAAGTACTCACTCAACGTATCCGCTCGGAGTGACGTTAAAAGACACCTCCGAGTGTCCCGGGCTCTTCCCGTACGCGCAAATATCGTACGATATCTCGACGGTGGTGTTGGGATTCTCTGCGCCGGGAATGACCACAGTAGGCGGCGCGAACTGGACTATATCGGGATGTTGCGCCTTTATGGCCACGTCTAAGGTCTCGTTGTATTCACCACTGGAAGGAATTCAGCGATTAAGTACCCTACACAGTAGAATCAGACATTGTGAAAATCTGGCGTTTTGAGAATCAGACATTTTGAGAATTAGACATTTTGAGAAATCGACATATTGAGAATTTGATATTTTGAGAATCTGACATTTTACATATCTGTCAGGAAGCGTCAAAAGGTTACAAACTAAAGGGTGTCCCAAAAAGGACGCAAGATTTGAAATTGATGAAAAACACATTTTTTTCGTTATAATATATTTGTATATAAAATCTTGAAATACATAAAATACGGTTATTTGTGGAATAATACGTCAGGCAAATGTCCTCCTAGGCTTTGCTGGCACATACGCACTCTTTTGTCAAAATTTTCTATGACCATTTTACATAGATGCGGCTGAATTTATCCAATGCAGCGTCAAATTTCCTCTTTTAAAGCATTGCCATTTGAACGGCTTGTTTTTGGACGACCAGTGGAATGAACATCATGAATTGATCCACTCTCCCTGAATTTCGCAACCACTCTGCTCACAGTTGATGAAGTCAAGTCAATATTCCGACCATATTTTGCACGGAATTTTCGAACCGTACACGCCAAACTTCTTTTGAAATATTGTTCAATAATAAAAACGCGTTGATCTTTCGTATAACCCGCCATTTTTACAAATCCTAAACATTCAGCTGTCAAATAGTTTTTTTTTAGGGTTGCCAGCACTAAAATACAAAAATGGCAGCAAATTGAAATCTTGCGTCCTTTTTGGGACACCCGATACATGGGTCCAAAAGACGCGTGAAGCTGAAAAAGGTTTCTATTTTCGATTCTGACAATTGTATGAACCGTCGTTACATCTCGTAATATTTCTAATAGTGACTGTGGTAGTAAAAACGCTAAAGTTGAGAACATTAACTCTATATTGCAAATTCTGTTTGTATTGTACATTTCATGAAAGTCGATGCTCGGGTAAGAAACTTTTGTTTGTTTGCAGTTGGGCAGTATGTATTTTTCTTTGTCTCATTTTAGTCACCAATGCGACCGAATGGTTCGTCAATCAACTTCTAACTTCTTCCATTACTTATTACTATTATACTTGTTTTACGGAAAAACCATAATAGCTCGCTAGTAATTTCTGAAATGTTATGATCGTTTTGTATCTCGTCATGAAAACGCGTTTGACAATATATGCATTGCATATTTATCTTTTATTTAATATCTTATTGTACTGTGGCGATATAATCAAATACATGTATAATGACAATAATAATTCACACAGACGCAACGCGTTCGGTATAGTTAACAATAATTTAATACCAATTCACGTGTTTTGATAACTGTATAATAATAATGAAAGTTAAATATTAAATATTTTTCTTTAATGATTTATGAATTATGATTAATTGCAGTGTCTATTGCATTTTCTAAAATTCAAAAATAAGTACGTTTGGATAATTGCATAAATTTGACAGTTATTTTGAAAAATATGGCACGCAATTCAAATTCTTCGACCGCACAATACGAAGACATACTTTGCGGCATTCTTTGACAATTTACCCTTGAAAACAAGTAGGTAATTAAATCATGTAAACATTACGTGGCACCGGTAGCACATAACTATATACATTAGTGCTCAGCTCAGGTTCCTTGCTGAACTATCAATAATTAATAAACAACATTCGATCAAATGTTATTGTGTTGATTTAGAGTAAGAAAGAACAGAGTGTAAAGCTATTTTTTCTGCCAACAAACTGTTATGCAGTTTGGCAGATCATTTATTTAAAAAAATGTATTCTGTTTATTTGAGGGGAAAAAATGTTCGACTTACATTTGGACCAACTTAAATAGCCGCGTCTCATCCACCAGCAAGTTTACATCTGTGACGTCGACATACATTTTGTTTATTTGTGATTGTGCACACGGTAATCCTGTAAAAAAGCAATATTTATCATTAACTTCCTAAGTCCTCGCGTACTTTATAAAGGACAAATTAAAACTAAGAATAACGACCGAATGTACATTATAAAGTACAAATTGTTCATTGACAAAGAATTCTAAGAATTTTGAAATAATATCCAGCAGGTCAACCACGTCTAGGTCAAGCACTAAGTTTGTTAAAAAATGTCAGGACTCAGGACGATAATAAATAAGTATGAATAAATTTGTAAATAGAAGGGTGCTAAAAGGCAAAATCCACATCGTGAAATGTCTTTTCGCACATTTAATAATACTGAGCGAAACAAAATGGATTCAAATCAATCATACCGTCACGAAAGGCTCGGTCAATTTTATAGGTACAGTCAAACACTCTTAATATCTACACAGCCAACTGTCTAATATACAGCAAACGTTTAGATTCCTCAGTTGGTGAAAAACTCAACCATTTAAAACAAATGAAAGCAGAAAACCGCGCGATGAAATCTGCACGAAACATTTGCAAAATTCCTTTAATTATATTCAAAATTCAACGTACTTCTCTTCAAGCAGTTCACCTTTTTCTTGGACCCGGGTATCTAGTAATCTGGATATTTGGAAAACCTGTGTAAATTGAACAAAGTGACGGGTTCTTTGAAATTCTATTTTACCTTATTCTATTATGCACACGTTACTAATATCATTGACACTATCGTAGAGATCTTTGACTGTACCCGGTCAAGCAAATTAAGATTTATTTCTCTAACTTACCTAAGAATAACACTGCAACAACAAACTTAACAAACATTATCCTATGACTAGATGATCCACAAATAAATTCAGTTCTGCGCGCCATCTCTGCTATCTCCTATTAAGCTTTATCTGCAACAATAAAAAAAATCGTTAGATATATGTAAGTTTGCTTCAGTCAAGGATCAGGTCTTTGATAATTTCATACAGGATCTTATTCATATATTTTTTCACACCTATTGACCCTATAATTTCACCGGATGGAAAGCGCATGAAGCTAAACCTAAACACATTGGTTCAGTCAACAGCCTATCCCTGTAGTATTGAAGAGCCAGGATATCTGTCCATAAATACTAGCGAAGGAAGAGACTTCAATTCAATAGCAGTTCGCATTAAGGAAAGATGAGGCGAATCGCTTCCTGCGGACCAAAAGAATGCTAACATCATAATAGGGGTGAAGATGGGTGGATGGATAATAATCAAATCAAATGATGTTAAAGCGACTAACCTCTAACATATGCAGATAATTTAGGATGGTGAATGGACCATCAGCCAGGCAAGGCATAAGTGTCTCTGAATTATAGGTCAAATACAGATAGGTATTATACACCGTGTTATTTTTGATTTCCGTTAATTTTAAGGGGACATCTACAGGTCAAAAGAAGTTAATTTCTCTCAGACACTAGTGGCCTAATTCCTACTTTTTATAAGATAATCAAGAGTTAAGATAATTAATTCTTAGTAGTAAAACAGCGTAAACGTCCTTAATTTGTGATGTTTTTTCAAAGTTCAAAACTAATCCGTTTTTAATTCACCAATATTTAGCAAAAGAAAGTTAAAGTTCTCTTATGTGTCAAGTTTGTTTATTTTACAATTTAACCATGGCTTTGAAACTATTATATGCATGAAAAAAAGGTTTTTTTTTTAATTTGACGAAAAAGTTTATTATTAGGTAGTTCATATCAATGAACTGAGCCGTCTGCCGAAGTTTGTTTGTTTATACTCTTTATTGTACAAAAAGGAAAACAAAAAGGTTACATAAAAAAAATATTGTTAAGTACAAAGGCGGACTTATCCCTGCAGGGATCTCTACCAGTCAACCTTTGCGTCTAAGTCAAAAGTCAGTCAAAATATCTTTATTCAATTTAGCCTATAATAAGCACTTATGAATGTCAAAAAAAATCTACCACCGGTTCAGAAAAACCTCTGTTGAGAAGAATCCGGCAAGAAACTCAACGAGGTATATTTTTTTTAAACAGATTTACAATATTATTAAATGATATCTATACATCACAAGTATTTAACACAACTTTAAGTGGTAGAGAAGAGCAATAAAAAAAAACAAGGATCGGCAAATAGAGCAAAACATTTAAATAAATATAAATGCAAACTCCAAATACCTAACTATATACAATAAATATATAATACATACATATACAAAACATTAATACACACAATAAAATACATAAATAACACAAGTATAAAAGAAAAAAAAAGACAAAGAAGTTAACTGAAATCCCAAAGAAACACGGTGTAGACCTCGCCCACACTAATAAAATAACAATTCACGGATCGTATTCGGAGTCGCTTGCTATGATTGCAACTAATGCTAACCAAGACAAATTATCTGTGACCTGATACTTCCAGAAAATAGAATGAAAACGTTATAAAAATATGAGGCCACATAGTAGCTTACGATTACTAGGTTAGAATACGTTAGTTTTTTTGAAGGACATTTAGAAAAACCTTCTATCGACAATCAAAAAAACCATGAACTTACATAAGTTTTCTTTCCACTAACAAAACAACAGTTACACAGTATCGATGCGATAAAAGTAACGAACAGGTCAAGCAAAAACAATTTAATTCCAGCAAAGCGTGCGATTTACGGCATGCTTCAGCACAGAAAACCTATTAAATGTAATGGGATTTTTTCACTATAAAAAAACATTTCGGATGTCTACGTTATATCCAGAAAAGAAGCAAAAATATAAGATTTTTTAGAAATTAACCCTTTTCCAGGCCCGCTAATTTAGATATTCTTTTGCATAATAAATCATAGTTTTATATTGTTTACCTATGAGGTATTAATTGAAAGACAAATAGTATTTTTAACAACATCAATTGATTTTGTACCATATTGTAAACGTAGCAAGGCCGAATATTAGTGTACATTTATGTGGTCGCTATATGGACTATGCCCGGAAAAGGGTTAACAAGACAAGCAAGATCATGGACATCATGAGCTACATCCAATATTGATCCGGCAGACATTGGCATGGCCCGCGACTTCGTTCAAAAACTACAATAAAATACCAGACAATCACTCTTTATCGTACACCAGAAATAGAACTCGTAAACTATACAGAAAACAGGTACATAGAGAGAAAACTACGACATTTTCCGGGATTAAAAGTATCCTATCCTCCTGAAGCCCACCATATAAATATTTTGAAAAAAATTGACACAGCAATTAGAATCTAATGGTTTCGAGAATAAAGTCAAACTGCCTTCTAACTGCCATGGTGTAAAACAATAGAAAAACAAAACAATTTATACTTCGTTACATTGTCATAGAGTCCTAATTTCCTTGAACTTATTGTGTACATTCTATTGCACATTGGGCTGCACGAGGCTATACCTATGTTATTAGGTTTCAATCAAAGTTTACCTTTTGGCCTATTCTTGTTAAAACTTTGACGCAGTACTCGTAGCTTTCCATAGTTTACATACACAACGTAAAAGAAAATCTACTATAAAAAAGCATACATCGGTTACCGTCCACACTAGTGAGGTCTGTCTAAAAACAAACTTAAGCAAAAACAAGATAAATCTCTGCTCACTGATTAGTTGTATCGACTCGTTCTTATTATGTAGACCAGTGCAATGTTCTGCTCCATTCCGATGACCTTAGCCGTTTCATTGTCAATGTCGATGCCATTCGAGCAGCGAACCCGCTAATACTATTTGTATATTGTTTAATGCAGCTCGGATAACATAAGCGGTGTTTTGGCTACTTAATATCGCTCTAAAAATGATCATTGTCCTTCAAACAATGGACTTAATTGAAGATAAAGTCCGTCGGACATTCAACAAGTAAAAGTACCATAATGATAACGAAGGTGTATTTAATTGATCAAGTTTCGACTAAATGGACGGACCAGGATATGGCAAAGCAGTACTTACTCCAATTCAACCGGTTATAGTAAATGTGAATTAAGTACTCGAGTTTTGGAGACTTAATAATACAAAGACTAAAATATTTGCTTTATTTGTAAGTTTTTTGTTTAATTTGCTAAGAACAGTAAAAAAGAAAAGTTTAACGACGATAGTAGATGTAAATCAATAATATGTGAAGCTTATATAAAACATATGGCATTGCTTGCTAAGGTAAAGTAACCATTCACTTAACCTTAACCGCATAACAGAAAGACACTCGATCTTATAATATGTACTGTAAAAAGACATCAAAAATAAGGATATATAAAAAAAAATTAAGAACAGTACCCAAGTCGCTTATACATACTTTGACTTCATTCGTCACAAATTAGGTCTTAGATTATTATTAGTGTTACTCTAAGAAACAGTCTTTTCAGAAAGGATATGTTTAGCGTTCTTTACACTAGTGCTTATTTTATCCCCTTCCAATCAAAAATCGTGGAAGCTTTGAACATTTTTAACGAAGATGTACATATTTAAAAAAGAAAAATTTGTATGCATTGAACTATTGAACATCACGTACGAATTCGTGACTGTATCTTAACCAAAATATTGAATCCAAGACATACAAATTATCATTGCATATACAATTATTAGCATGATAAAAACTTATTTCGGTGTACTAGTATTATTCCCACTTACGTGATTCAAAGTCTGAAATATTGCTGGTCCATCCAGTCCTTTCGACTGATGTGGTGCAAGTAGTACATTGCGGGATCGAGGAGCTGGCAAGTTATAGTGACCAATCGAGTGCCTTAATTCTAACGCTAGTTGTTAGTGATGGAGGGATTATCCAGTGAAGCAAGACTAACCAACCTTGGCGTGCAAATGGTATTAATGGTTACGGCACGCGGTGTTTATAAACCAGCAGTAATGGTGAAGTGCTCATTAGAATATAGTTGTTCTTTAGTTGTATTGATAATGATAATAAATCGACCTAGTTCACATTCATAGCAAGTTAATGCTTAACTTTATCAAAGGATTCTATTACTTACACAAAAATTTAACACAATCCCAGGCAGGATATGTATAAACTACATTTAGATACACTGCGTCCTAAACTTAATCTGCAGTATTTTAGCAGTTAGTTGGGTTAGTTTGGCTAAACATCTCTGAAAAGGTTTATGATCGATTTTTTTAATGTAGTAACGCCTTCGACGTGGTACACTTTGAACATAAACCAATATATAAAAACAATCTTCAACTTCTATAAACAAAATCCTGAAAAACTTTTACAGGGGCTGTTCTGTCAAACTTCCCAGCCATCTGCCAACATCTTCCGGATTACTTTTAACTTACCCTGTATAATAATTATAAACTAAGGAGTTTAACTCACGATTACAATCTCAAGACATCTGTTATGGTTTAAGGCGCGTGCGTAATGGTGATTTTCGACCGGCGAGGCGAGACGAGACGAGGCGAGACGACAATTGAAATTTGTATGCATTCTCGCGCGCACGCCGCGAGCCGCCGCGGGCGCTGCCATACAAATTTCAATTCTCGTCTCGCCTCATCTCGTCTCGCCTCACCCGTGGAAAACCATCTATAGGCTGACTATTCAAGCCTAAAACGAATGGAAGGTTTGTGCCGTATTTCTTGCCATTAAAGTTATTAAGGCGCTTAAATGCCTCTATATCATTTTACGCGTGAACACTTCCTAAGTTAAAATTATAAATTCAGTCAGTAAATGTCCATAGCTACAGGTCAATTCACAAGAGCTGGCACGAATGGATTGAATGAGTAAATGAAAGTATCTCTGCTGTGTGTTACCTATTTGAATACACTTCACACAAATATAAAATTTTATCAGTCATTTTCCAACAATAATGTCTAAGTGAACATTACTTTCGTTCAATCCATTCGTGCCAGCTCTTTTGAATCGACCAGTATTATTTACCGGCGCAGCCACTGTCCACAGACACAGAAATTCTACTTATTTACTCGTAAACAAAGAAATTGTCAGGAAGTCTAAGAAAGCACTCAATAAACGCACGAGCAAAATTGTAAATACTAACATTGACAAACATCTCGTTTTCCATTCCGTGTATATCCGGGGCATGGCTTGCAATATTCAAAATCACTTCTATCAATTCATTAAAAAGCGAATTACTTGTTAGGACCACTACGTACATTGGTAATGGTCTAATGGTTCTAATAACTAGAAAGAACTAAAGAAGTCAAGGGCCAAATTATATCAATGGATATTTCTGCTAAAGTAAAAAAAGTAAACTGGCTAAAGTTAGTTTCAGCTGGGTGGCGATGAATCATTCAGGACATGTTACGAGGTTAGCGCAGGTCTTCTGAAGCTGCAAATTTGAATACTCTACTGGCTATAAAAATCAATGGCCATAGCCTTGAGTTTAGAGAAAAAACTGCTTGCATTGCTTAGAAAATGGTAATCAATGGAACCAGTTAATTCACCTCATTTACACGGTACGCTTTACTAGTAGCTCACAGCGACAAAAACTGGACGAACGGTTAGTTAAATGCGCCAAGTATTCAAGCAGTAAGTCGATAGTCGATGCGTCGTCTTTCTCATACCGTGTTAGGCAGAAAGAGACGAAATGTCAGTCATGCTTTACTGGGAGAACAAGGACGCTCAATATCCTATACGTATATATTCGAGTTGGTCACGACAAATTCTTTCATTTGATATGTCACACGATATACTTTGCAAGTTTTTTTTTAAAGTTCTAATTTACCCCCCAAAAGTGGCCTCCATGTTTAAAGTGCATTTATTTACGTTACTCGTCCGTCTTTGGGTCTCCGACTTACATATCATGGATGACAATTTCCAAACCAGACGGTTCAGTATATAGTTTTGAAGCAATTGGCTGAGACGGACAGACAGACAGACACACGATTGATCCTATAAGGTTCCGAATTTTTCCCTTGAGGTACGGAACCCTAAAAATACATACTTTATATAGATAGTAGTGCATAAGCGAGATTTTTAGAAATATCTATCATTATGCGATTGATTTTTAGAAATACATCTATCATTATGATTTGTACTAAAATTGACATACAACTTACACGCGCCACTGCTAAAAAATACCCGCACTTACAGTAACTAAAATAATGAATTGCTTTGTAACTTTTGCTTTGATTTATTTATGCAGTCGATATTCTCGTGAGGACAACGATCGCTCAACAGGGTCGGATGTACAGTTACGCATTTAGGGTTCTCTAAATAAGGTTTTAACAACCTGGTTTGGTCGAGTCAGGTTCGGCATAACGTGTCCTTGATTACCAGGAACGCAGAAATTGACGATGATTAAAGGCAGTCTTATATATGAGCAAGTATAATGGTAAATTGCGCACGTTTAGGGTCGTTCACTCTTTGGAGTTAATGATATGTGTATGCGATAACTGCTATAAAAAATTGAGAAGTTCTTTTTTTCGATAGTAGTTTATAGTTGCATTATTATCTAATCTTCATTATGCATAGAAAATGTCAAAGTGGACCCCCAGGAAGTGCTACTTATAAATTGGAGTTGCAAGATTTGTCAAACATACTGACGAACAAGCAAAGTGATAAATATACAACTAACACCTAAGGTAAAGTATACAAATTTCTTTCTTTGTCATATAAAAGTATGATATAGAAGTATGAGTCATATAAAAGTTACTCGAAATGAATGAATGAATTTATTATAATTAAAGCTTTGAAAATCAATTCCAATGTCAAGCAAAGACTATTAGATGTTCAGGCATATTTTATTTGCGAAAATCCCAGTGGTCGTAAACTATGAAAGCCTTCAAAGACTAAACTCCGTGACTATCACAAATCTTATAATTCATATAACAATATTGACAGCAGCAACCCTTTACTATCTTAATCCCACACTTTAGTTAACTACGTGGTTTATGATTGTCGATTAAGTATATTACTTGAAATAAATGCTATTCTGTGAAGCATAGAATACGCGATTGCGTATTTTATAAAGAATATTCAGAAAGAGAATATTCAAATTTCCTTTTTATATAGCAGTCTGTCTATTTATACAGTGTGTTGCCGGCAGCCAGGCTATTTTAAGGGAGGTTAAAGTAACGTACTTCTGTAACTTAACAATGACATTAATTTAATAAATTAAAATTCAGACTGTTAACTTTCTAACAAAATTATAATTGCCAGCAATGTATAGCAAAGTAAATTGACAAGTAAGTGTAAGCCGACAGATACTTTTTTTTTATGGAGATTGTGGCTTTGTAACGAGACCTTTAAGCCAAGTCTTTATTTTAGATACTTTGATTATTACTTGTGAATTTACTTTGCTATACATTGCTGGCAATTATAATTTTGTTAGAAAGTTAACAAAGTCTGAATTTTAATTTATTTATTAAATTAATGTCATTGTTAAGTTTCAGAAGTACGTTACTTTAACCTCCCTTAAAAAAAGCCTGGCTGCCGATACACAATGTATACCAGTCAACTCTTGAGAGAGGAGCATTTTGATATTAATTGACAAGAGACCGACAAAGTTTTGCAGGTGGTAGGACCTTGTGCAAGGTCCGCCCGGATTGCTACCACCATCTTGCTCGCTAATCCTGCCGTGAAGCAGCAGTGCTTGCATTGTTGTGTTTCGGCGTGGAGAGTAAGACAGCCGGTGAAATTACTGGCACGTGAGGTATCCCATCTTAGGCCTCTAGGTTGGCAACGCGTCTGCAATACCCCTGGTGTTGCAGATGTTTATGGGCGGTGGTGATCTCTTACCATCAGGAGACCCACTTGCTCGTTTGCCATCCAGTCGTATAAAAAAAAAAAGTTTCGAAAGAGTCAGATGTGGTCAAAATTAAATTAAGCAATAATTTGTCGTATTCAAGTCCCTGTTGTAATAACAACTATAAAAAAGAGTATCACAGCAAAAAACTAAAATTCAATATTTGTCAACAATTCTAAATTAAAGTTTAAAAAACATAGGTATGCGATACGCCTCTCTTTCAAAACACCATCTCAAGTACAAATCTTATCAGCAAGCGGTGCGCGTGCGCCTACTTCACAACTGTACACAGTAGGTGTTCACTACGGTGTTTAGTAGCATTAACAATCATCGGACACGCATGTCACTGTGATTTATTACCTCGCCATGCAAAAGAGGCGTGTATACAATAACATTTCAGGTTCAGAAGGGCGTTGTGGAACATAAATAGTAGGTTGTACAACAAGAGCATAAAACGAGCCATTTTACCCGAGCGCCGGTAGGTACAGCGAGGGTGCATAGACACGTCGAGGGGAAAATGGGTTTAATGCTCGAGTTCTACACTCTACTTTTTACTTCGATGGCAAGGAAATGAAATAGCAACAGAAACAATTATTCACTTACTATGTACCTTTTATTGTTCATGCATTAGTACACAATTATAATTTTTTAATTTTATTGATCTATTTCGATTGATTTGGTTGATTTTTAGTTTTATTTATTAAAAACTATTTAAAAAATGTACAAACTTTTTGTTTGTGGACAGCAACGTACACAGTTACACCTGATTGCCTTGGTCTTAGACGAAGATTTTATTTTATGCACTGGAGCATAAAAAGTAATTTTATGTCGCCTAGATCTAGCATAAATACCATATTTTACACAAAAACACTCCAAAAAACCAATCATAATTTGATTGCTTAGTAGCGACATCTCTTGTCTGGGTGAGCGGTTGGTTCCGAAAGAGTGTGACGTCTCTCGATGAGAGCGGAACATAGATGTCGCTAGTGCTGCTGCATAAGTAGCGTAGTAGAAATAAGCAACCTGAGATATGTATGCATAGGAAAAAATCGTGTCTAGATTCCTGTCCAGCGGTGGTGTAGGGGTTATAGCACGCAGCACGGATTGCTGAGGACCTGGGTTCGATTCCCAGCGCTGGTCTCTTTTTCTGGTTTTTCTGTGCATCCATGTGTCAGTTTGTATTTTCGATATGGTTTCACGGGATACCCGTAAAAGTAACAAATTTGGAGTTGAAATAAAAAATACAAAAAGACTCCGAAAAACCAACCATATTTTACAGCCTTTACCCGCGTCTTCGTTCGTTTTTGTACGTGTATTGTTCCGCTACGCCAGCTTGTATAAACGTCAAATGGCCAACCCTCATGAACCTGTAATGTTTTTACCCGACTGCCCGAAAGAGGGTTATTGTACCTATACATTTCTGTAAACTAAACAATTGGATCTGGCAGTAGAATTGACATTCCAGGATTTTAGTAAATTAACATTGGAATTCCCAAAACATATATCGTCGTATCATTTACATTGAATAATAAAAACCCGCGCAAGTTTGTCTTTAGACTTAACGGTTAGGATCTCGAAAATACCGGGATAAAAAGTAGCCTATCTTAGACGTCCAGCTTCATCAAAATCTGTTTAGCCGCGTTTTTGTGGAAGAGTAGGGGAGAAAGGGGTGATGGGGGTAACTTAAGCGAGACTTGAAATAATAGAAGAAATTGAAAGAAAATCATTATTGCAACCGCCTCATATCATCGGCCTCATTTACTTAATTGGCTATCATTTAAGACCAAATTGATCATCACTTTGGGAACACATTTTGGGAAATATAAAAGCTTAAAAAAACATTTTGACTCCTATTACCCTGAGTAAGGGTAATTGCGGTCGTTATAAGGACGTTAACGCGTCTAGTGGTTGTAGTTTTGGAGATATGAGGGGGACAACATTGCCTACTGACTCCCATTACCTAGTTTTCCCTAAGAAGCACAATGTACACACAAACTTTCTAATTTTATAACTAGTAGGATTATTAATTGGGAACGCAACTTGCAGTTCGAAAAACCTTTAAAAGTAAATCTTGATTTAGTTACTTTTTATCTAAAATCAAAATCGCAGTGGTTGATAAATAATATTATCATGCCGTTCTAAGACTGGTGTTTCCTAGGTACTAAGTGCGTACTATCTACAATGTGCGTCACGAAGACGAGTTAAGTATTTTAAATTATTCAACAGGACAACAAGAATAAAATATATCACAATGCTGCTACAACAAGCGTGCAACGTTGAGATGAAAATAAACATTCAAAATTAAATTTATTCCAAGACCACGTCAAACAAAATATTTTTATCCCTTTTAGGCTTTAGGAAGCACGAACGTCGAAAAACTAACCACCGGTTCGGAAAAAAACCTCTGCTGAGAAGAAATCTGCAAGAAATTCAACGAGGCATATTTTGTTCGAAACAAATTTATTACATCTGACTTCGTTTACACAACATAACTGCTACATTGTCGCCACTGCGTTAGCAATTACCAACCATATAAAACAAATGTCTGTAAATTCGAATGCCTCGTAATAAACACGGGAAAGATGAGTAGCTCCATACCCATCAATTAGTGCACGTAAAATGCATGGAAAATTGTTTCAGATGTAACGTAACGATCCCGTAATAAGCGAGGAGCCATGCACAGTTAAGCCCCATTTAGACCACGCGATAACTTGTATGTTGCATGAAAGTTTCAGTACATTGCGTTATTTGTTTGATCAACTGTTTTCGTAGTCTCTCAATAGCCAGCGATGTAATGAAACTTGTATGCAAGTTCTTCAATGGTCTAAATGGGGCTTAGTGTTTCATGCGACAACCTAACCAACTGAGAAAAGAAAACCCGCCGACATTATCATTTCAAATTTCAGTATCTCAAAAACAGCTAATCCGATTTTATTGAAACATAGTTAAGAACTACCGTTAAGTAACTCGCTTTTACATAGAAAAAATATTAATAATATTAATGGTTAATTTAAGAATAATTGTAGTGCCCTAACAGGATTTATTATTGGGACAATTTTATTTGTAAGGTCTCGTACACATATGTGTATAAAGCAATAAATGATTATGATTATGAAAACGTATCGAAATCGGTCCATCCCTTTGAGAACACACAGACAGACGTTACGAAGATTGGCGTCAAACCTATAATACTCCTCTATTTGCGTCGGAGTTAAAGACATAAAATAATATGCAATATTAAAAAATACACTGAGCCGCAGAAAATCTGGCCCACAAATGTATGCAGTAATAGGTAATTTTGTATGTAGAGTGGGCCCATTTTCTGTCGAATTTCAATTTAACCAAAACAGTGCAGTGCGCGTGTTGCAGCAGCCGCCGAGTCGCGCTGCTCCCAGAAGAAAGGCTAACGGATTAGCCCGAAACATGTCCAGCTAAACTCGAATTCAGACGTGAGTTATCCGATAAAAACTTAATTATCACGTACCTTATTTCTATCAATGAACTGTTTTGAAGTCAACGGAAATCAAGAAAAACACGGTGCATTGTCAACTCCAGTCTTCGCAAGGCCGACTAAAAGGGTTAAACAGATCACGCCCTGAATTTCTTCTGCATACATACAAATACGTGGAATAGAAAACATAAACATCAGACGAACGCGGGGTGACACGGTCAACGTGAATGAAAGCTGTCTGGACGCTTTCGCGACATCTATGCTATACTATACTACACTGCACTATACTGTCCCTTACGGTCAACGACTTCTGTTTACTTTTTTTTTAGGGTTCCGTAGCCAAAATGGCGAAAACAGAACCCTTATAGTTTCGCCATGTCTGTCTGTCTGTCTGTCTGCCTGTCCGTCCGCGGCTTTGCTCAGGGACTATCAATGCTAGAAAGCTGTAATTTTGCACGAATATACTTATATGTAAACTATGTCGACAAAATGGTACAATAAAAAATTCAAAAAATACCTCCCATAGACGTAAAGTGGGGTTGTTTTTTTTTTTCAAATCCAATCTTGTAGTGAGAGGTATTGTTGGATAGGTCTTTTAAAACCTTTAGGGGGTTGCTAAAACGATTTTGCAAAATATTCAACTTAAAGTGAAAATTAAAAATAAAAATCGAGCGTCCATTTTTAGCAGGGTTGTTTAATATGCGCCAATAGTTCATATTCACCCCGTTTTACGGGTACCTTAAAGCACGACTACTAAGCAAACCACAACAACTTTGGCTTAATTTATTATGATAATCGACACTACAGCTGTTCAAACTATAAAGTGATCACCATGTGAAGAAAACGGTTCTCTATCGCTTGCTCGAATGTCATATATGCTATCCATACTAATATTATAAATGTGGAAGTGTCTGTGTTTGTATGTTTGTCCGTCTTTCACGTCGAAACGGAGCGACGGATTAACGTTATTTTTGGCATAGAGATAGTTTATGGGCCAAAGAGTGACATAGGCTACTTTTATCCCGTAAAAATGCAGTTCCCGAGGGAACAGCGCGCGAAAACCTAATTCCAAGCGGACGATGCCGCGGGAAAAAGCTAAGAGTTTCTAGTTTTTCGTAATTTTTATTTTCCATTACGTAATTAATTTTTGAAACATTATTTTTATTACTCTAACGTAACGTACCTAACTACTATTTTCAGAACCGTAAAAACAGCACGACTTTATATATTTCATGGCAAACGTTGGTATGGCAGGCAAGTGAAGTGATTCGGAAGAAAATCATGGCATATTGTAGTGAGCATTTAGTTATTGTTGAGCACCTTCAGTGTTACTTGTGGCGATTTCTTTAAACAGTAATGTGGACTTTTCAGAAACCGAAGATAAACGAGTAGTATTTGCACATGCTGCTCATTATAGTACTTTGTGCATTAAGGGGCGTAAGACGGGAATTACTAACGAGAGTCTGTTAGAAGCCCGACGCCGGAGGCGGAGGACTTTTAATGACTCGAGTTTGTAATCCCCTTACGGCCCGTGATACACACAATGATTTTCATCACATTGCGAGGAAAAAAATAGAAGTACGTATCGTACCGTCCCTCTCACTCTCGTATTACAAAATATTAGCGTCAGGAAAACGATATGAACATCGATTTTCGAATTTCGTAGTAGCCACTCTGATTGTCACTTTTTTCGAGGCGTTACCATAAATAATGCTAAAAACTGTGTTTAGTTTAGAATTCAAATGGTCTTACGGCCAGATTGTTCTAACGTGCTTAAGAAATATTTACTAAAACTATTGCAAAACAATTTGATATAAATTTAAAATATAAAAATAACGATGTTTCATGAAGCGTGGCAAATTTTTATGGGGTATAATTGGGTTATAGCTAAGTTTTAAAGATGTAAATACAACGTCGGCTGACTTGAATCCTCTTTAGTCCGAAATAACGTACTCTACTAACTTTTTAAAACTAAAGTCATAACACCCTTGGAGAGGAAAACTATAAGTAAATCCATAGTTTCCGCGAGAACAATTGAGTCCATTGTCCTTTAGTATACAGGCATGGAATAAAATCATTGACGAGCAAGTGTGATGAAAATTGTATTTAACCAAATTACTTAATCGTTTCGTAATGTTAGTGCGTCGTACGTAAACTGCTGTTGATTTTGATGCTTAAAGGCTTCTTTGCCCTTAGTGTAAGTTATCGGCTACAAAATAAGTCTCGATCGCGTTCCGTTAAAATCTCAATTATATAGAAACACGAACATCGCAAACGTTCCGCTAGAGACGCTGTTCGTGTTTCCATATAAATTGAGACTTTAACGCGAACGCAATCGATACGTATTTTGTAACCGAAAACTTACACTAGGAGTACTTAAAGGTACCACTTTCTAATAAACCAAACTACCTACTAATAGTTTCTATGTTCCTTTTTGATATATTTTTTGAAAGATACGATCCTTTTGAGGTCTACCTCATAATCTGCATGAAATATGAAGAGGGAACTCTTTGTTAAAGCTACTTTCAGGATCTCAAGGAAAAAATAATGATCTTTTAAGTTACTTACATTTAATTTACATAAGTAAAAATATATTCTACTATTTATCAAGAAAATAAGCAGTTTCTTAAAGAAATACACATTAGCGAAATAACGTTCAAGAACTGTGGTATTTATAATATCCTGCTATAAAAATTACTTCTCCAATCTTCATTAATTTACATACCTACTTACATATTTATCTTAACAGTTACAACATGTAAAAAAATCCTCGTTAACGATATCTCAGGCAGAGCAGAACGAGAAACGAATACGCCTATTTAAACTTCACTGCTGTTACTGTCATGACAATACGGGCGTAGTCATTCATGTTAGAAGAGTACAGCTATACCGTCAATGTCAGCTGAAAGGTTAAAATATACAGATGTCATGACATGGAGTCCGATAGGAGTATTTTAAATTGTGTTATCATGCATGGCTTGAATGATATGCACAATTTCGTGAAATGTCTAATTTTAAATGTGACAAAGTTTTAAGATAGCTGATAATACAAATTACATGATGAAATAAGGCCTAATTGGGTCATACTGCAATTTAAAACTTCAACTTAACAGTGCCCCTTCTGTGAGTTCTGTGTTTTCGTTTTATCAAGATTTAAAACGGTTCTAGATGTCGTAAAAAGGAGGAGTTAAATGATCACTGTGACCACAATATAATGTTGTGTAAAAAAAGCGGCCAAGTGCGAGTCGGACTCGCCCATGAAGGGTTCCGTAGCAGCAAGTAAATGACGTATTAAAAAAACTACTTACTAGATCTCGTTTAAACCAATTTTCGGTGGAAGTTTGCATGGTAATGTACATCATATATATTTTTTTAGTTTTATCATTCTCTTATTTTAGAAGTTACAGGGGAGGGGGGCACACATTTTACCACTTTGGAAGTGTCTCTCGCGCAAACTATTCAGTTAGAAAAAAAATATATTAGAAACCTCAATACCATTTTTGAAGACCTGTCCATAGATACACCACACGTATGGGTTTGAAAAAAAAATTGAGTTTCAGTTCTAAGTATGGGGAACCCCCAAAACTTATTGTTTTTTTCTATTTTTGTGTGAAAATCTTAATGCGGTTCACAGAATACATCTACTTACCAAGTTTCAACAGTATAGTTCTTATAGTTTCGGAAAAAAGTGGCTGTGATATATGGAGTCATGACGAATCCATAAGAGTTCCGTTTTTTCCATTTGGCTACGGAACCCTAAAAAACAAGCGCTTAGGTGAGAGGAAGTGCAAATCTGTTAAATTTGACTGATAAATACGTTGATCCAAATCTCGGTTCCACTTTTCTAACGTTTTAAATGCAACCAACAGGTTATCACCTCTTCCGCGGTATAAAGAAAAGTATTTAAATATATGATAATAAATGTAAATATTTAACTACAAGTATATCGTCAAAGCCATTTGCGCTGCGTTATTTGAGTTTTTAACCGACTTCAAAAAGGAGGAGGTTATCTATTCGGTTGTATTTTTTTTATATGTTTGTTACCTTAGAACTCCGTCATTTATGAACCGATTTGAAAACATTTTTTTGCGTTCGTATGGGAATGTGTTCAATTAGGTCCCATAAGCACCAAATCAGGATCTGATGATTGGATCTTAAGGAAATTGAGGGAACTCTTCAAATATTGTAGGGACGCCTATGGTAATTCGGATATATTTAGCAGTAGCTCGTGCATTTGCTGTTGAAATTCATAATTTGGTGAAGTAAACTGATGATGAAGACCACATTTGACCAACAGAGCTACTACTCAATAACAAGTACTTCACGGGTTGAATGTCAATTACTTTAACACAGTTGCTAAGCAATTTATGCTCGTCGTAATGCATATGGTACAATGGAACGGGTGGTGAAGCACCAGGACTCCTCAATAATGACGTCTCTGCATCAGAAAAAGCATCTTTCGTAAAAAAGTGTCGAGCATTTGACATTAAACTATTGTATCTTAGATTATTTACACTAAAAAGCGTGAAAAAAAATATACAAAAAATTTAACCGACTACAAACCATGAAAATAATTTTCTACCAGTCTGAAGTCGGTGCCTCAGCACGAGACAGCAGGGTGATTGAAGTCTAAAATATCAGTAGGTATGTAGGTGAAGTAGACGACTATAGGTCCACCCCTGCTGCTCGTCTGTGGCACCGACTTCAGACTGGTTAGAAAATTATTTACATGTTTTTGTAGTCGTTCAATTTTTTGTTGTATATTTTTTTTAATAAGCGTGTCGTTAATTTATGGCTGTTATGGGTTGTATTTGTAACAGAGAAATATTCGTAACTCTATCTCCAGACAGTACGTCTATTAAACCTACACTCAAACTACTTGCTAAAGTCGTTCGGAATTCGAACAAAAGATCGATTTTCTTTTCTTTCTCATTTGAATCCTCACCTGGAAAAGAAAAATAAAAACTACCTAGTGCGAGCGGCATTTACATTCTAGATGCACTGTATATAGCGATGCAATCGGTATCTTCTTTCTCCGTTGCCACTTTTGATGACAGAGTTAGATAGAGTGCGTTCCATTGACCAAGTTCATTAGTGATATGTGGCGTGGATTTCAATTAAATTGATAAGAAGATTCTGCACGCAGCGTTTCGCTTCAATTGAAGCGACCCTAAACCATGTGGTAAAGACTGGTTTCAATTCTATTTTCATAGAACAAATGTCAAATACGAAATAGCTTTTTAACCGACTTCAAAAGGAGGAGGTTATCAATTCGGTTGTATTTTTTTTTTTTTTTAATGTTTGTTACCTCAGAACTCCGTCATTTATGAACCGATTTGAAAATTTTTTGAGTTCGTCTAGGAATGCTTTCAATTAGGTCCCATAAGCAGCAAATTAGGATCTCATGATCTGATTCTTAAGGAAATCGAGGGAACTCTTCAAATATTGTAGGGACACCTATAGTAATTTGGATATATTTAGCAGTAACTCGTGCATTTGCTCTTGCAAATCATAATTTGGTAAGTGGAACTGATGATGAAGACCAGATTTGACCAACGAACTACTACTATCAATAACAAGTATTGCACGGGTTAAATTTAAATTATCATGATTAATATACTTACTAGATAAGCAACTAGAAGAAGCTTTAAGTTAATGATTCTTTCGAACTGATCTGATGCTGAAGCCAGAAGGTAGGCAACGGAACTCTGTTATAAAAAACGTAACTAGTCGTGTTTGAGCTTAATGGAATCGTTGTGAGATTGTTCTTTGGCTACAAATCACACAAAAAGTGATAAATAAAAAAAATTTTAACAAAAAGTAAAACCGACTCCAAAAAAATAAAAAATAACAAAAATGGAACCGACTACAAAACTCTTGAAAATATTTTTCTAGTAAGTAGGTACTACTAGCTCGAAGTCGGTGACTCAGCACGACCCAGGCAGGAGGGATTGAACCCATAGTATGTAGGTGAGGTAGACGACTATTGTGAATTGTCCCACTCCTTGGCTCTGCTGAGGCACCGACTTCGAGCTAATACGTACCTACTTACCTAGAAAATATTTTTCAAGAGTTTTGTAGTCGGTTCATTTTTTTATTTTTTTTATTTTTTTGGAGTCGGTTTTACTTTTTGTTTAAAATTTTTTTTATGGTACAGTCAAGTGCAAAGATATCGACAAGGCCAAAGTTACAAAAATATGTATACACGACTTAATGTGAAATGCGTAAAGTCG
>NC_133483.1:17697305-17746232 GCF_025370935.1 Choristoneura fumiferana
TTGTGTAGCTGTTGTTTTCGAATATAATATTATAGATAATACTTACCCATAATACCATATACAAAGTGACACAAAACACGCCAGGTACATTAGTGATGTAGGAATTTAGGAAGACTTAAATTTCTCGTAAGGAATAATTCGAGTTTTTAAGTAAATAACAGCCAGTTCACGATAAAAAACGTGAATACAATAATTTATGTGGACAACGTATTCTCTCTGTAAGTAGTTCGCGTGTGTCTTGCGTTTAAATCAACCGCCATGAACCACTGCAAGATACTAAAATAAGAGAAAGTTATTTCAATTCATATGCACTTTGATTTTGTTTGTTTACACCAATTCTAAAGTCTCCAGACAGATTTTTTTTATCTATGGCGTGGACTGTCTCTCTAACACCGATAACATTTACCTAACCTAACCAACCAAAAGTTGGAAAACCCCCGACTTTGTCACTTCAAAGTTCAATATCCCAAAAACGGCTAAACCGATTTTGATGATACATGACTAAGAACCACAGACATTCAGACACACAGACACACATAGCGGTCAAACTTATTAACACCCCTCTATTTGCGTCGAGGGTTAAAAAATGAACCCGAAAACTTCAAGTTAACTGCAGAAAATCACGAATCCTAAATAGTTATTCGTAGCGTCAATGACACTATACTATCCTGAGTAACCTATAACTAAACTAATCGTACTAAGCTAATTAAAATTCAGTACTGAAACTGAGAAGTCACACCCTGTATATAGGAGTAAGGTTAAATTGTTAGATAACAAGACCTTGACGGTTGTTGTTTCTGATCAACAGTAACGATGGTAACAATATTACGAGTAATTAACAGATCTAGGAATACTCGCTTTTGGCACTAAGGAACTATGTCCTAAAACAAATGAGGAATGTTTCAGCAGATAGTTGAGCAAGTTTGAACGCTCCTGGTGGGCAACTACTTGGAGTTCGTATAGTGCCGTCCTTCTTGTTTTTATAAGCGTGAACGGAACGTCGAGATACGAAGTTCGATTTGGAGGCATACTATAAGGCTTGTAACGTATTTAAGGATTTTTCAAAAAATATTTCCATACATTCGTCGATATTCAAAGTACACAGTATTAAAGCGCGACTATAGTAGGTACTTTCGATTAGATTGGGTACGGTGACATTTGTTTTTTTCCATTCCACGCCATGAATGTGTCAGGCCAATATTTTATAAAAAATATACTTGAATCTTGAAAGAACAAAAAAAAAATCTCCATTTAGCTTAAAATATTTCGTAATAATAAACACAAATCACTTAAAAATACAATATTTTGTTATAAAACTAATAAGATAAATTTTAATCTCGTCAACTTTCATCGCGTAAAACGAAACTATTACAATAGACCTTGACTTTGCTTATCGACCGAATCGATTCCAGAATCTTTTCAAATCGTTTGACTCGCATCATCTGTCAATTAGTACGAGAGCGAAGGTCCTTAAATGCGTCTTTGTTTCAAGTGTTTCGTATTGTTTGATGTTTTTAACTGTTACTTTGTTATTCAATTTTGTTATTACGGTTTTTGTATTTTTTTTACCGTTATTAGTTTTGATATAAGCCAAAGAAGACCGCATGGTTTGTGAGATCCCGATAGACAAGCAAAAACACTTGCTACGCGGGCGAAGCCGCAGGTAAAAGCTAGTAAAAATATAAACATAACTAATAAAACGATTACACGCCCTTACAATATTTAATCGAGAATCGCAATAAATCGATTCCAATTTACATTGTCACACCCTATAATTGCTTAATGTCATGTGTCACCGCACCGTACCCATCCTATCCGAAAAGTTCTACAAATACATGATGAATCAAAAATTGCGTTGCTGAATTACTCTGGATTCATTTTACAACACCTTGTAGAAAAAAATAATAATTAATTCTTATATTTAAAAAACAATTAGGATCAATTCACACCGAGAGTCGACGCGAAGCTGCATATTTTATTGAGAGAATACTTCAAAGACTTTCTACTCATTTGAAGCAACTCTCAATGAAGAATGCAGCGTCGCATCTCAACTGATCCTTACAATTTAAATCCTAGTCTTTAGTACCTAATCATTTATGTGCGAACTTGAGGAAAAAAGATACAATCAGGATGTCAGCTTGCGGGGATTTCGCCGTGACGATTTATTATAAAAGTTTCCTCGCCGAGATAAAGTAATGCCGCACCCTAAAATGCCCTAACGCTTTCAGTGAAACACATTTCCAAAAGAAAAAGCTATAAAAGTCGTAATAATTATGTAATAGGAATGACTACAACCAAATTCAATAACCATAAAGTTATAATAGTAAATACCTATAGTACCCAAATCAATGTCAGTGTTATATTATACACATCCGGTGAATCATTAGTGTTGAATGACATAATGACATAGGTCTTTATTTACGTATACGCATCTTTCTGAACCGAAACATTCATGTACTTGATTTTGCTTTTGCTACATGCACAAGCAGGACACTAAAATGTCTGGATTCGTTCAGATGGGCAAGTTAAAATAAATAATTATTACGGAACAATTGACACCAATTAACCTAGTCCAAAATAAGTAAAGCTTGTGTTATAGGTAATACTAATGATATGAATAACGGATAAACATGTATTTATACAAGAGGTACACCCCATCTTGCATAATCTTGTTTGCCTAAAACTTACTTAGCATAATATACATACATCGCATAAACTTTTATAGGAGAATAATTACTTCGCATAAAATGTACTTGGCACAAGAGTAATTTCGCATAATTTCACATAATGAAAACATTGCACTATTTTCTCAAGAAAACCCCAGACAGAAACTAATTGGTAACAGAAAGTAGGTTAGGTTAGACGAACTGGGACCCGATACACAGAACTTACACCCTTACTCTCGCTCCCTTCCGCTCGAGTTTCGGCGATATGCTAATTATGCCAATCAATACTACGCGATACGAATTTATGCAGTAATAAATTATGTCAAAATAGGTAGAACCTTACTCAAGATATCTTCGAATTCTTCCGGAATATTTCAGCAGGTGATAGGGTTTGTTTGGTTGAACAGCCTTTTAATTGTAGTTAGCAGATGTTTCCATGCATGTTCAAAGTATTTCACATCAAGACTTTACCAATTTAAGTAATTCCGATTAAAAACCATTAGTAAATAGAATACCCAAAACTCGAGAGCTAACATTCGTATTTTTCGCACTGAATTCTGCTCCGAACGAGGACAAAAGTCAGCAGCTTTATTAACCAAATGATTTTCAGAACTTTTCAATTGCGGCTATAAATGTTTCCATCACAGTTTCTATTCATGGATCGATGCTCAAAATGTACATTTACGTTGACGACGTTATTATATCTTAAACCGAAATACCGGTGAAAAACCTTTGCAAGTGGGCAGTAAAACTAACCAGCCATCAGCTGAAATTCTTTAGACGATTTTTTTAACATTTTGTATTAAGTTAAGTACTAAGTGGTAAGATAAAAAATTAACCCATCTGACAAAGACCGGCAATATAACTATTTGTTCGCCACAGAAATTAAAATTTGCACAATCCAATTGCTCTGTTTTGATGTGAAGGAACAATCACACATGGGATACTTGAATTCAAAAGCATACATGATCCTAGTAGAATTTCTCACTTTCTTCTTTTGTAAAAGGTTGCCTGGATATAGATATCCAAGAAAGAAGAAATATATATAAATCTATATATATTTCTTCCGTGTACCTGTTTTTTTATATTGTTTTCTATGTGGTGTTCAACAAAGAGTCATTGTATTGAAGGGTCACAACTTAAAAGACACGTTCTGAACAGCAAAGAAAAAAGACTTCTTATAAATAACTAGTAGGTAAATAATTAAAATGTTTAGTAACTTCAAGAAATAGTGTATTGTGATGAAGATAGTTATAAAAAAATGCTTTCTCAATGGGTATTTTTAATTATAATGTGATATATATTGTATCTTTAATTTTAAACCCATTAGCCAATCACCTACCACATTGCTTTCAAACTACGTCAACATCGCATCCCATCATATCAAGCTTGTATATCTAGTCTAGTTTAGTATAAGGTTATCTGCCTTTCTTTACCCAACTACGATTCCCAACTGTTTCATTTCCCAACTCACGATTTTCTATGAAACCATGTATTCTCCAAAACTTTCATAAAACAAACCTAACCTAACCTACTGTGTTCCATAAAAGCCTAAGAAAATATACTGAGAAAAATGCTTGGTTTCGGAGAAATTGGGAGTTGGCAAATGAGACAGTTGGTAAATGAATCATTTGGCAAACAATTATTCTGCGAAAAGGCATAATCCGTTAGTATAATTATGATCAGTTTGAAATATTTATTAATAGAAAGTCTACACCTGATATTGCAGCTCCAAAGAAACACTAGATATCTAGACTACGTATAGAATTACGTGTCAATTCAAGCGAGCCGTATTAATATCGAAACCCAATGCCGAAATGTTATTATTGATTACAAAATCAGTGTATACCTATACAGGTGCATTGCTTGCAACTGTTTATTGCAACTGATAGCGTATTATCTGACTATTTATGTTAATTAAAGTTGTTGTTTTTAAAAAATAAAGCTATATATATATATAGTAAAATTGCACAGAAATGCCAAACTAGAGCAACTACGGAGATAACAGATACTGAAGTGACTTAAAAAAAGTAAAATTTAAATGTGTTCTAAAACAAAAAGTTTTCTAAATTAAACACTAATTTAAAAATATCTAAATTTCTCAAAATCTGCTTTTTGTAAGAAAACTTTTTTAAAATTTAAAACAAAAAGTACAAAAAATAAATACTCACATAATTTCCTAATAAAAAACAAAATCCAACACACTTCACAATCCAACTCAGTTAAACTTGTGAATACTGAAAAATCTGACGGGCGATTTGAAAACAGAACTTTTCGTTTTTTAAATCGCGTGCGTCCACAGCGGCGTCGCTCCGTCGAATGATAACAGCCAGTCACACGGCGTGTATCTATTTGGTTGCGGCTGCAGGTACCGTGACAAGCCTGCGGTCCTGGTAGATAAATAGTGAGTAACACGCTACGTAATTCTGTGTGTATGGCTGTATGCGCTTTTATCTTTTCCGTGCAATCACTGGCATGTTTGATTTTATCGATAGGTACGTATAATGCGTCGCAACCTGATTTCAATCGAGTCATATTTGGACTAAAAGGATTTTTAACGGTAGGTAATTTTTTTAATCAATTTTGGATGCAACATCTAAATTTGTAAAATATACGCAGTATACCTAGGGCCATCCACGAAGACGCGTGATTTTGTCAAAATTAGACATTAATGACATTGTAATAAGAGTCACCATGGCACGCGTCATCGTGAATGACTCTACCTATAGTTTAGAAAACTTTCTTGATTCTTTAACGGTTCGAAAAATTATACATTAAAATTTCGCTCGATCAAAAAACGTTCTAAAATAAATAAAGACTCATTTACTGAAACTCAAACAATAAAATGTAAAATAACAATAAGTAAGATTCAATAATGAATGAACTAAGCTTCGGTATTTCCCAAGCAAAAAAAAGTCATGAATCATGAATGAAGAAATGAAAAGAAACTTTATCCCCAATTCCTGTCGTATGACGTTTAATCATAATAGGAAAAACTCAATCCGTGTGGGCATAATTCAAGACATCCTGCCATAAAAGATGACGACATCATGAAATGACTTTGCATTTTATGCCTGGAATAATGCCACCATATTTAATAATGAATGGAAATACTTAGTACTCCTTCGAGAACGGAAACCATCGCTCGATGATACAGCACTTTTTAAAGATTTCATAAGTTGTGAAATAACAATTGGCTTCAGTTAGTAGTAGACCTTGCCAAAATTTTCCGTAATAAAGACTAAAGGTGTAGAATATATGGACACAAACTCTGAAAAAATAAATTCGAAAATGTTGTAGTGTACACACCTCCCTCCTTCAAGAAAAAAATGTGTCTACGGTATAATATTATCGATCGCAAAATCGTCAACGTATCTTTAAGTGTCCAGATGTTTTTCGAAGATCTGACTAATCAAATGGAATAAAATATTTATGTAAGTAAGTGTAAACAAGAAATGCTTACACATTAATACCCATGGCAAGTACCATCACCCCATGAAGAAAAAGTCCAGTTTTTTGTGAAGGAACCGAAATGAGCTCTTTGACTAACTGGTAACAGAGCAGCCTGATGCGCAAGCGCAATCAAGTCAAGTTAAGCGTAACATAAGGTATTTTTAGAGTCGAGCTCAGACTTAAGACAATAATGCAGATTTTAAGACTTCCAGGTCCCCAGGTGGTATTTATTTAACGCGACAGGATTAATGATTGTACTAACGTTGCACGCTTCTTTGATGCAATGTTCGGTGAAATTGAGCAGGGTGATTGCCGTTAATAACATCGGAGCTGCCATCAGTTGTTAACTTGACTAGAGGCAACCTTGAGAAAACACCTGTGTGTACTATGTATACGAGGACAAGACAATTTATTTATGTTCGATAGTATTTTAACTGTTTCTCCTTATCCCGATCCTGACTAATAAAATAATAATTTAGGATATGAAAGAAGAATTAATGTTTCTAAAACTTTTCCTGTCCGTCCTGTCCTGTCTTTGTCCTGTGTTTGCATAAACCTGAGTCAGTTTTAAATACAGTCAACTACAAAGATATCGAAACGGCTAAAATTACAAAAATATGTATGCACGGACCTTAATCTTAAGGCAATAAAGTAGCGTGTAGATGTTCATCTTGAAAAGATGCAGAAAATCAAATACGTTTTTTTTTTTATAAAATTGACTGGTAAAACTCTCCAGCATTCATATAAAATAGTGCGATCGACATTGAAACGGTCGATTACTTACGGTGTGATGTCAGCGGCGCGTGCGCTGTTAGCCATGCATTCATATATTAAGTACATTACACACTCGGTGTTTATAAATATGGCAGAATTATTTAAACTGGAATTCCACATACGTTACACTTATGGATTATGGAAAAGCGCCTCTAATAAAAACATTTCATTATTATATTCATCATTTAGCTGGACACTCTTGAGCACGTGTTTCCTATTTAAAACATTTTCATTGTTTGCCATGCCTCTTCTATTTAATTATTTAGAAATAGAACATTACAATAATGCTGTAACGATTTCTGACGCTTGCTGATTGGTGGAGTATGATAGAGTTCTATATCTGCCAATGCCAGTATGACTCCAGGAGCCCTTTGCACATGAAGTATGTACTTCGCGGTCGTATTGGCGTTATAAACATCTTGGTTATATAGCCAATCTTCCCTTTCTTTCCCCTCCTATCATTATTCCTTACTTCCTTTTTTTCTTGACCCTTTTATACTAGGTATAAGGACTGTTCAATTTACTAAGCGGACATGCTTAAACCTACTTATACTTCAACTTTCACACTATTTCTATAAACAGTTTATAGTTATGATTTTACCAATAGTCTGTCTGTCAATAGTTTTGTTACTTCCGTTAACTACCAAATATCTTTCACAATGCAGCGAATTAAAATGGCAAATAGCAAATTGATTCTGCAAAAATGGTGCACAGGCCAATATTCACTACGGAAAATTGCAAAAAATGTTTAAATGTTCCAAGTCAGCTGTACACCAAATCATTAAAAAATTTGGAGAATATCATATTACCAAATCTAATATCATTTACCAAAATCACGGCACAGATGCGGCCCAGCAAATCCAAAAGTCGAAGATCGAAAAAATACATGCCTGTTCGCGATATTGCTATGAAAGAGCGAGTTAGTGTAGGCACAGTACAAAATATCAAAAAGAGAAATAATATACGAACTTACAAGAAGCAAAAAATGCTAAAAAGAAGAGCCGAGCAGCAAATACGATCCAGAAAAAGGTGTCACAACTTGTACAACATTTTGCTGCAGGACAAATCCCGATGCATATTAATGGACGACGAAACGTATGAAAAATTTGATAGTAATACGTTACCGGGGCCTCAGTATTACAATGCGTAGGTGAAAATTTACCCCATGAGGGAAAGTCTATAAAAATGGACAAATTTGGAAAGAAAGACCCCGTGTGGCAGACTATTTGCTCTTGTGGCCTAAAAACTAAGTCTTTTTTGCAACCGAAACTATTGGTGGCGACATTTATAGAAAATAAGGCATCCAAAACGTTTGCTTCCCGTTGTTTTGGCCTGATCTAGCAAGTGCTCACTATGCCGGCCAGACCGTGGATCTATTAAATTCAAAAGATCAGCTCCGTAGAGAGTAGACTCTAGACCAGTAGTTCCAAACTTATTTTCCTCTGGACCACTTTCAAATTTTACTGGTTCGGTGGAGCGCTACATTTCTACAACATTCTTAAACCGCCAAAAAATTAAAATTGTGTCGCTTCTGAGTTCTGTCCAGTGCCTGCCTTATTAAAATATTATCTCTTAGTAGATCTTAAAACAATGTAGGTAGGCCCTTATAATAACTATGCTTACATTTTGCCTTTAGCAAAAGCAGATAATTTTCGTGGACCATAATCTTATGACCCCCATTTTTTGTTCACGAGTAGACCCGCAAGTCTGTGGATGTCCAGGACCACTTGGGAATCACTGCTCTAGACGTATAGAGGTTGTCTTGCCGAAGATTTGGTATCAGATCACGAGTATGTGTTGTAATAAAAGACACTTCAGTTAATACTAGAAAAAAATAGACGATCCATGCAATACCGAAGCGATCATTGCTCTACGAATAGATGTCAAGGACATTCTGATAAGATGTATGATAGAATCTGTATCAAGGTGACGTGTAGATTTTTTTTCACACGACCAGGTCAAATGTGATAATGGTATCAATGACATTATGTAGCACGTTTTTGCGAATTGACACTGGCCTGGAAGACATCAACTCATCACTCATGATTGGTATTGGATTATTTATCAGTTTTCATGCAAATCGATTCTACTTCCAATAACAAAATAAATTTTACAGAGATAGGAGATCTCGAGCAAAAATTGAGCAAATATAATAAATCTTACCTATTTTTACAAAATTATAAATTGAAACTTTTTGTGAACTTATCAGAACGTGTATTAGACATCAGGTTCGAAGGACCAAATATTATTAATGACTACTTACCATAGTATTGATCATCAGCCGCCACTTTTGCCTGATGGTATACCTCCAAATCCAATGCACATATTTTCGCCTATCATGGCTAATCTGTAACCAAATCATATTTCTTAAAGAGTAATTTTTAAAGAGTTCTAAAAAAGTTTGAAAGGACGCCTTTAAACTTTAACACACATTTATTTGCTCGCTGAGTTATCGTGATCATTGAATAAATTTCTCAACCCTTGTAATTATTCTTTCTTTAAATAGGCACTTAATAGCTTATAATTTTAATATGTGACAGATATCTGTGATGCTATCTCTGTTTGTTTTGTCCGAATAGACAGAAACAGCATCACAGGCCTTTATAGTTTCAGACGTTATTTTTGATGCTAATTTGTGGCAAATAAAGTCTCGTGTTGGCAAATATTTTCGGCTGTCATTTTATATTTCCCCTTTTTATTATTATGGCAATACTTTGAAAAGCTAATGAGAATCATAATTATTATTTTAATTTGATTATGAATTAATAATGCGACGAGTACGATGCAATTATATTTAATATAGGTAGATGACCAATCTACAATTTAATTCCAACTTATTACCTAAAGGTGGTTAACCACACATTCATTTCAACCCATTTCACACCACTAAAGTGTAACTCACAATAAGTATTTACGTAATTCTATTATCTGCAATACATTGTACAGCCAACCAATTTGATTCCTAGAATACAATACAACCTTGTCATAGTGATAGTTGTAGGTACACTTAAAATTATATGCTATGAGGTTCTATGGCCCACGAATCAAATTGGGTGTACTGAACTGCTTGCCTGTATGTGTAAATCATGATCTCATTACAAATTTAACAATACGAATATTCTTTATTTGAACATCACAAATTAAGTAGTACAATAACTTTACACAAAGACAAAATGCCAGCTCATTACCATTTGTGTTTGTGTACCTACTGAATGAGTGAATGCTGATGGTTGGTACTCTAACATTGATTTGCCATTTTGGTCAGTCATTTGCTTATAAAATCTATATTTTTGGCCTCAAAAATCTAGAAAAAATATATGTGTAGGTAGTAAATAGGTAGTAAATCATAACACATAGAAAGTTGCAAATTAGGAGTCCAACCCCGACATAATAAATGACTGCCCACTTTATTAAATATATATATAATAATATATATCTTTTAACTTAGGTAGTAAATACGTTACCAAGGTAGTAAATAATAGCAAATAGGTAGTAAATGCTGACGGTACTCTCAAAGTCAAAGTCAAAATATCTTTATTCAATTTAGGCTATATATAACAAGCACTTATGAATGTCAAAAAAAAAATCTACCACCGGTTCAAAAACCTCTGTTGAGAAGAATCCGGCAAGAAACTCAACGAGGTATATTTTTTTTAAACAGATTTACAAAATTATTAAATGATATCTATACATCACAATCACTCTAACATTGATCTACCATTTTGGTCAGTCATTCTGATGCTCACGAGTTTCACGCTAGTTCCTTGTTCTAAACACTAAAAATATAAACGAGTGTTTTTATTTTTACCCGACTGAGCGACGCAAAGGGGAGTATAGCCTATACCGTATAGGTAATGTGTTTATCACCCTATGTAGGTATGCATCCAGTTAGTGAGAGCACTCTGGTTCGACTTTATTAATCAATTGGTGAATCCGTGGCTCATAGTAGACAATAAACAGCGGAGATCATTTTTAACATGCAGTCTGTTCGATGCGAAGTTTATAAGTTTATATAAATACAGCTGAAGCTGCCCGCTTCCCCCTAGAATCACTCTACACCCCCCAACAGACCAGATATCAATATCATGCATACTCGTAGGTACTGACCACCGCCAAGCAGGAAGTAATCTGCAGTGATCAGCCTGTTATCCGATTAGCCCATAGATTAGAGAGTTCGGGAGCAATTGTACAATTGTGAAGCTATTGGACACTGTTTATTATTCGACACCGATAGCTGCGCACGCGACTGTCACGTGTACCGAACTGTAGGGTTGCCAACTACATTTCTCATAATTGTAAAAAAAAACTAAAAACATGATTTATTGTTTAAATGTACATATTGTTATGTATATATGTATGTATATACATAGCCTGGTGCAATCAGGCAGGTGTACCATTTGGTTTACCATTTTATTGAGAGATCAATCTTTTTAACTATGTTCTCGCAGTAAAAATATTTTAAAAGTAAACCAAATGGTACACCTGCCTGTTTGCACCATCATCGTGTCCTGGATGGATAGGTACCATTCTTGGCTAAAGTTGGCTGGTTTGTTGGTTGGTTCGGGGGTTGCCTGGTTGGTAGGTAAGCATGTCTTGGTGAGATCTGTTAGGGGATGCAGTGCATGCTAATTTAGATATACTGATAATATTTGTATATCTCTGTACACCTATTTCTGTTTGTTCTCCAAATAAATACATATAATATTAAGATTGGTTTTTTGGAATATTTTTGTATTTTTTATTTCAATTCCAAATTTTTACTTTTACGGTCATCCCGTAAAACCTAAATTGAAAATACAAACTGAAATATAGATGCACAGAAAAACCAGAAAAATAAGACCATCACTGGGAATCGAACCCAGGTCCTCGGTATTCCGTACCTACCGCGTGCAATAATACATATAATACATACGGGGTGTAGGTATTTAAATATAATATGTAAATACCTACACCCCGCCGGGACTCCCGGAGAGCGTGGTTTTTAAATATCTCTTTTGCAGGTGGTAGGACCTTGTGCAAGGTCCGCCCGGATTGCTACCACCATCTTGCACACTAATCCTGCCGTGAAGCAGCAGTGCTTGCACTGTTGTGTTTCGGCGTGGAGAGTAAGACAGCCGGTGAAATTACTGGCACTTCAGGAATCTCATCTTAGTAAGATTGGTTTTTGGAATCTTTTTGTATTTTTTATTTCAATTACAAATTTTTACTTTTACGGTCATCCCGTAAAACTAAATTGAAAATACAAACTGAAATATAGATGCACAGAAAAAACAGAAAAATTAGACCAGTGATGAGTGAGTGAGTTTCCCAGTGATGGTCTAATTTTTCAGTTTTTTCTGTGCATCTATATTTCAGTTTGTATTTTCAATTTATCTCATCTTAGGCCTCCAGGTTGGCAACGCATCTGCAATCCCCCTGGTGTTGCAGGTGTCTATGGGCGGTGGTGATCTCTTACCATCAGGAGACCCACTTGTCGTTTGCCATCCAGTCGAATAAAAATAAATCTTAAATTTTGTTGACCAAACGTTGATAATATCTAAAATACAAATATCGCATCGAATCGGATATCACGCGCTCTTTCACTTACAAAACACCTACTAATCGACAGGAAAACGGCAAGAGGCCAACTGAAACTTACTTCGCTATAGCCAAAACACCAGTAGAGGTGAATAAACTTAGCCTGTTCGAGTCAAGTGCGAGTGGATTTCAACCGGCTACGTGCGATATCCAGTGTCAGCTGAGCCCTTGTCCAAAATGTACGTAGTGTCGAGTCATTTTAGATGGTTACTGACATAGAGAGAGAAAGAAAATAAGATTCTCAGACTTTTCTTACTGGTTGTGCTATAAGAGCTACCTTCATTCCAAAAAGTTTCTAGGACAACTGGAAGTACGTAGTAAAGAAATTTTTGATTCTCTAGCAACTTGTAAGTAAACAGCTTTTTATTAGTCACTGACATTTAATTATTAGTGACTCACTGTGTTTTTTTATTACGTTGACTCAGAAGTTTGGTTTTTCACTGCTCTAAGAAGAAATAGATAAGAGTATTTGGTATTAATTGAAACTTAATACTTCAACGCGTTTCTGAGAAAAAGGTCTCAACACACGGACGCATGGACAGACGAACAGACAGCCAAAATTATCCTATAAGGTATTGTTTTTTTCTAATTGAGGAACGGAATCCTAAAAACCTCAAAATATGTGAAGTTGTGAAGCGCTGGTCTCTTTTTCTGGTTTTCTGTGCTCCATGTCTCAGTTGTATTTTCGATATGTTTCACGGGATACCCGTAAAAGTAACAAATTTGGAGTTGAAATAAAAAATACAAAAAGACTCCAAATAACCAATCATGATATGTGAAGTTGTTTTCGAAGACATAACTTACGGTTTTCTCACTGTCAAACAAAAATGTTTATTCCACGCCACTGCTCCTTATCAAAGACGAATGAGGCAACGCGAGCTAATTTCCAAATAAAGAAAACACAATCAACTATGCTAATAAAATTCATGGCAATGTTTATGTTCAATTCTGAAACGCAGAAAGTAACAATGAATAGGTCAACAGCCATAGTTGACATTCAGTTTATTGCGATTGTATTATGAGGGTAATTTCTAATACTTGATTAATACGCGTTAAGTGTCAGTTCAGTAGGTAATTATTGAAACAAAGGACTTTTCCTTAGGTCAATGTTCGTTCTTATTGATCCGATTCCTTGAGTAGGTGGTTGGTGAAGACCAAAAAGTTGCACGCCGGCCACCGACCACCAACTGCGTTAGCAGGTAGTGATAAACATTGTGTACACACCATGTTTCAGAAACAAATTTTAACAATAGACAAAAGAAATAAATAGGAGTAATAAATAACTCATTTAGTGTCCATCATTTTTTTTATTCGCCTTTTCTTGGTTATGCTCAATTAACCTTGTAGAAAATGGTACACTACAGTAAACCAGTGGTATGCAATTGAACAATATTTAGTTAGGTGAGTATGGGCAGAAATCAATATTATTTTAACATTCATGATATTCATAATTAGAGACCAAGATTATATTCGCATATTTGCATAATTATTTTTCATACGAGTATTTAGCCGGTTTTCATCGATTATTGCATATTTTACCTAAAATCTTGTGATGATGCATATTTTCTCTGTTTGCAATGTTTCTTGACAGAATAGTTATTGATTCATAGTCAGAAGCAAATGCTGACATAGCAGTCAAATTCTGCCCGGTTACCTCAATGGACATGGAATGGTATTATTGCACTTTTAGAAATATTTTGGGTGATTGAACAACTTGCTTATGTAGCATATTTTGACAGCTTTCATGCATAGAGCCATGCATGAAAGCTATGATAGGGGTTATTCAAGTATTACGTAAGCACGGAGGGGGGTGGGGGGGTCTTTGCTTTGCTTATTTTTACCCGACTTCGAAGAATGTATGTATGTCTATTCCTATGTCCTCTGGTAACTACTCAATGGCTGAACCGATTTTGATAAATGATACGTCATTGGATTCGCCTTGATGACGCGAGTGACACTGGGCACATGAAATTCTTGAAAAATCAAAATGGCGGATTTTTGGCGCCAAATTTTAAGTTTACTAAAAGTGATTTTATTCAAATCTATCGAGTGGGGTATCAAATGAAAGCTTATAATTAGCCCATTCTAAATATATATAGTTTATAATCGTTTTAATATACCATTTTCATAGAAAAGTGGGAAATAAAATAATAAATTTAAAAAATCAAAAAAACCGACTGCCTTAAAAAATACTAAAAAGAAGAAAACATGTCTAGTGGGCCAGAACTTTGTTAAGTAGCTAACTTAAAGTTCAACACCCATTTAAATAGTGACGCTCAAAGATTTTTACCTAATGGGTCCAGACTGTTGAACTTTAAGTTAGCTACTTAACAAAGTTCTAGCCCACTAGACTTGTTTTCTTCTTTTTAGTATTTTTTAAGGCAGTCGGTTTTTGATGACATGGAGGCTGGGGGGGTCTAGATGGTGCTTACGTCAGCAATATTTATTTATTATTTCTTGTTTTTTTTTGCAATAACAATAAAGAAACCTAAATAGATTAAAAATATATACCAATGTTTGCGTGAGCATAGGGGGGGTAGGGTTTAACGTTTTAAACTTTCGTGATTCTCACTCATAGTCAAAATACCATATACGGGACTTATCACGACTATGACTTATATGTTCAGAGGGACGATCGGACGTTGTTAGTCGGTGTGATAGGGTGACTAATAAAAGTGACCAAGTGCGGGTAGTTCGTGATACGAGTGCCGGTACTATTAGTGATCAAGTGCGGGTAGTTCGAAGAACTCGCGCTGCTAGGCAGACTTGACACCCCACACTTCAGTCTACTCGTGACCACGGCAACTGTAACGTTGCCGAAACGTCGAGGTAAATATTACTTGTGTAAAAATAGCGTGATAAGTCCCGTATATGGTATTTTGACTATGGGGTAGGGTTTTGCTGACTTTCGCTGACAAGGGGGAGGAGGAGGTTAAAAATTACTAAAATTCTGCTTACGTTATACTTGAATGACCCCATATTCGCATGCGTATTGGAAGCTTTTTACGTTGCTTATAATCTAGTCTCTATTCATAACATAACATTGTAAAATTAACATTATTTGCCAAATAAAAATTATACAATAAATTGTTTGAGTGATCATGTGTCAAAAGTTTTTTGATGAAACAAAGGTAACCCGTAAACCGTAAAATAGGTGTTCCTTATAAGAAATAATGATTTATAGTTGATAACTACTTCTCAGGTATAGGTACTACTGGTAACACTATCCACACAGGTGACTGAACCATTGCCAGGTATAAAATTTATACCTGGCAATGGTAATAAAGTTGCAATAGAAAGTGAATCTGTGCTCATTAGCCAGTCGTAGTTGTGCTTAGTCCAGTGAAACTAGTTAAGACTTGGCTGTATGAAATGTGGTTTTAACTATATAGCCTACAAGCCACTTAACATGACAAGATTATTATGCAGTAGTGACTAATGTGCTTGCTATCATGGAGAAATTTTTAAGGATCAAAGACATTTCTAACTTCATTTATCTTGAAGAAAATTTTGTTTGTTTTTTTTTTGTTTTAGAGTCAACATCATATATAAGTGATCACATTTGTACCTTGTCACTTTAACATCATGTTTGAAAAGCCATACAAAACAACTGACACTGAGAACTGAAACTGAGACGATTGAAAGCGACAAAGTACAGAAATGATCACTTATTTATGACGTTGACTGTACCATCCTGTTTCAATCATATTACCATTTTGTGCAACTAGCCATTACCAAAAAAAACTTTTTTGATTTCAAATGAATTTGAAATTTCAGTCTCCAAGTCGACGACTGGCAAGAGGCTGCGCACGATCGGGACAGATGGCGTGCTCTCGTTTCGGAGGCCAAGACCCTCTTTGGGTCCCTGAGCCAAATTAGTTAGTTAGTTTCAGATAGGTCCAAAAAATTGATCTTAGGAGCAATGTAGGTAGCGTATTGTGAGCAGCAGCGGGCCATCAGTTATTCCGAGGGACCAAGGTGCAACCAATACCTTAACAATATAGTGCATGTGCTGATATTTTTGACCACCCCAAATATCTGATGGCGACTGTACAGCACATTGTACCAAGTGACACTTAGCATACCACCCAGACTTAGGTCATAAAACAGACGTTTTCAACCGGTGTGCCGCATATATTTTCAGATGTGCCGCGATTGCTGCAAAGTATATGCTGCATTGAAATCATGAATAGCTATTTTAATGAGAAAATAGTAGGTAGGAAAACAGCTGACGTGTGGCGTGTGCGATTAATAAGCCTCCGCTGTCTGTTATGTTATACATTATTATGGGTCTACACTGTAGGGAACGCGCTGGTCTGACTCGCACTTAGATATTTTTTAATGGTATGCCATGAAACTTTGATGTACAGAGAGTGTGCCATTAAAACCAAAAGGTTGAAAACGCCTGCCATAAAAGCTTGAGCTTGAGCTATGTTTTATATTATCGATTTATGTATACCAAAGCCAAAGCAAAATAGGCAACTTAGTAAAAATCTTTTTCAATGTTTAAAAACTATTTTACTGAAAATACTTTAGTATTGCTTCTCAAGAAGAGAAAATTGCTAAATTTTAAAGGAACAGCAGATCTATATAAATAAAAATGAACAGTAAAATGTGTTGCTAAGCGCAAAACTCGGGAACGACTGGTCCGATTTCGCTAATTCTTTTTTTGTTGTGTTCATTACTGTCAGGTTTTTATGGAAGATAATACAGAAAAAAACAACGGGGGCGAAGCCGCGGGCAACAGCTAGTTAATAATAAAATTTTACAAAAATAGGGCAGACATGGGAGTCACATTAAATACTGATTAGTTGTTGTGTAACATCCAGAATACTGTCATTTAACACGTCTAAAACTGCAATAAACATCACAGTACCCTATGTTGTTTAGATAATAATACAAACAGACAATTATTTATCATAATACCTAACTAACAAGATAAACACCCACCTCAATTCAATCGTTTAACGGCATCGCAAAAACGGGGTCAAATACCTTAAACTCAAACCATAATGAGTAATAATGATTACTGATTCACTTTTAGTTATTTAGGATCACATTTTTATGATAATTATAAAGTAATAACTCACTATATCTATATCACTTTACTTCCAATTAGAACGACTTGGATCGCGACGCGAAACTATATTACGCCATTTTTGACTTTGACAGTAAACAGCTGTTATTGACGGAATACGGAACATCAGGGTGACACTATTTACTGGCATGGATAATACCAACATGGAAATACCGACCCAATATTTCGTATACACGCCCATACAAACTGCAGGCTCATTACATTACTTGTATTGTGCTGCAGGGGTACTACGAAAATCGAAATTCAAAGTCCGTATCGTATCTCTCGTAAAAAATAGTATAAGTGTTAGAGGGACCGCACGACACGAACTTCGAGTTTCGTAGTAGCCCTGCTGGTGTCAAGTTGTCAAGTTGACAAAAGAGTTTCTATAAGTCTAAGGGGCGTGTACACAAAATATCAGGTCGGTATTGTACGTCCGGTATATAGTGTCACCCAACATCACGGAACATATCACGGGACGACCGGATGGCCTAGTGGCACAGGGCGGCCACGCCGTACAAAATACGCGTTCTTGAATCTACATAGGCACGACGGCGTCTGTATACGCGTCAATGTGTGCGTAAGATACACAGGGCTGACTGTTTCAAAACCCTATACTTAGTACTATAAGTGCTACCAATGACATTTAAAGGTACTTATATGTAGGTATGGCTTAGATAATATGTGCAAATAAATGTAATCATTAATCTTACCTATTTCGAGGGTATTATGGCAAAACAGAATAAGTGCAATTTTTTTTAGTTACATGCATAGGCATACTTACTCAATGTTTTCTGCTTTATTTATCTAGCAAAACCGTATAAAAATAAATATTGTGCACTTATCCGGTTCTGCCAGAATATCGTACGTCTACAAACTTAAACGAATTATTCGGTAGGTAGTTAGTTATTTCATGTATATTAATCGCGTTAATTTCAGAAATCACTATTTATTTAGAAAAAGGAAGTAGGTAGGGTACCGTTCCCATTTCGCAAAAAATTATTGATCCCGAACTTAGTGCCGTGCGGCCGACATACATCGCGTTGCGCACCCGTAGGTACGTTACTCGTACGTTAGTACTATTATATGTATATTCTGTACAAGTGGTTAGGTTAGGTTGAGGTCCCGGCCGGCACCGGACTCCCGGGTTAAGGGACCAGAGAGCCCGGGTCTTGTCCGGGTGAGCCGTTTAGTTCCAATGGGGTGCTGAAAGTTTCTCGATGAGGGCTACAGCATAGATGTCGCTAGTGTCGCTGCTTAAGTGACTAAATAAGAAAACAAACAAGCTGAGATATGTGGTGCATAGGAGAAATTCGTCTCTGTATCACTATCCAGTGGTGGTGTAGTGGTATAACACGTGGCACGGAATGCCGAGGGAGGACCTGGGTTCGATTCCCAGCACTGGTCTTATTTTTCTGGTTTTTCTATGCATCTATATTTCAGTTTGTATTTTCGATTATTTTTCATAGTTTGGGATTGGGACTAGGTCAATGAGAGCTATCGTTTTTAGGGTTCTGGAGCCAAAATGGCAAAAACGGAACCCTTATAGTTTCGCCATGTCTGTCTGTCTGTCCGTCCGTCCGCGGCTTTGCTCAGGGACTATCAATACTAGAAAGCTGTAATTTTGCACGGATATATATGTAAACTATGCCGACAATATGGTAAAATAACAAATAAAAATATATTTTTTTTTAATGTACAGTCACCTGCATTAATATCTGCCACAGCGGAGCGTGCAAAAATATCTGACACGTCCTTCCGGCCCTAAAAATAGAGTCGTATCAGATATTTAGGCACGCTTGTTGTGTCAGATATTGGTGCTGGTGACTGTACCTCCCATAGACGTAAAGTGGGGGTGATTTTTTTTCTCATTCAACCCTATAGTGTGGGGTATCGTTGGATAGGTCTTTTAAAACCATTAGGGGTCTGCTAAGACAATTTTTCGATTCATTGTTTTTTTTGCGAAATATTCAGTATTCAACTTTAAAGTGCAAATTTTCATTAATATCGAGCTTCCCCCCCCCTCTAAAATCTAAACCGGTGGGTGGAAATATTTGAAAAAAATCAGGATGGTAGTAAATATATCAAATTTTCAAGGAAAACCATAACGGCTAAGTTTGCTTGAGAATTATTAGTAGTTTTACTACTAAATAGCAGCCTAAGGTATAAAATATACCTAAACTTGGAAGATTCCGTATAAAATACGAAATCCTTAGAAAAATATTACTTATTTTTTTCGTAATGGCTACGGAACCCTATTTTGGGCGTGTCTAACACGCTCTTGGCTGGTTTTTTTGTCTTTCTTGATGGTGCCACTGTTGCGCGAGGTTTTTAAGTGTGGCTTTCAAAGTCTGTTATTACGGGCGTGAAAACAAAGTTTAAATTAAAATTAAAATCATATTTAATATACCTTAACCCTTTAGTGGGTAACGGCAAGATATTTGCCGTCATACGACTCAGATATTTTATTTTTTTCTCAATGAACGTGTTGTTAGTTAATATAACTTTTGGTTCGCATAAGAGAACATACTCGTACCAATTTACGAAAAAAAGAATAGCAGATAAACGTTATTCCAACCCATGTTAAATGATGATTCTTAGGCCTGAACTTAGATTTTTAACTATTCCTTACAATTGAACAAAAATGTTTGTAAATAAAATTTTGTTTGCTGGATTTATCCGATAGTCACAATTCTCTACTTTCAGAGACAAGATTGGCGATATAAAGTTTAAAGAAAAAAAATCTGTTATTTGATAATTTTAAAAAATGAAGACGGCAATATATTTGCCACTATCCGTTAAGTGTCTGGTGTTTATTAAAGGAAAGGGTGGGTTAGGCTACAATTGTTATTGATTTATATATGGAGCAATAGCTTAATTCAATACTTCAAATTTGCCTTTTACCTTTATTGCTGAATTAGCCGTGTTAGTTAGAAATGACAACGGAATCATCTATTGGTTTTTAATTTATTTATTTTAGATACGTCGTGCCACCCGTAGTTCCCCCGGCAAACTGACATGACGGTCTTGTCACTTAATGCCCTTGGCTGATAGCGGCAAACATATTGCCGTCTCATAAGTCGGAAACCCTGCAATAATATACATTTCTCTTTCTCAAAAATCATAAAAAAAATCATTTATGCTGTGCGTATCGTTAAAGTTCTCGATTCATTGCTTTAAAAAAATAATGGTCAAAGGGTTAATACCGTACCATAAAAATATCAAGCAACCACAGTGTTGCGTAGTCCCGTTTTGTTCGGAAAGAAAAGGGGGACGAAAGTTTCCGAAAGACAAAACTGTTTTAAAACACAGACATTCATTGCTCCGTAATGCATAATTTCCATAACTTAATTTCAGGTAATGCAAATTATTCTAATTATAAATAAACCCTACGCGGGTTTATTTATAATTAGAATAATTCTCACCCAAAAACTATGAGATTTGACATTTCGGAGACCTCACGCTACACTAGCGCCTCTAGCGGCGAATTCATTCGCGATAGCCCTCATTGGTGTCTGAAGCATTTGAATAGATAATAGTACAAGTAACTATAGCGCCGAGATAATCAAATGAACGTGGCCAAAAAGAGAATTATAAATTATACAATTTGCCGTGAATGTCGCGGTTAAATATATGTTTTATTAGTGGTTTTTAATGTGACAAACGAATCTGTTCTAGGCGTGGCATAGCTTCCCAGCATTACGGCCACACTCAAACAGAGGCGGCTACGGTGGCTGGGACACGTGCACCGCATGGAGCAGACCCGTTTGCCTCGGCAAATTCTGCTAGGAGAGGTCGCAGACGCAAAGAGGCCCGTTGGCCGACCTATGTTGCGTTTCAAAGATTCTGCCAAGCGCGACATGGTTGCATTTAAAATCCCTAGCAACCAATGGGAGGAGCTAGCTGAAGATCGTAGTAAGTGGCGGGGCCTTGTTCACAAAGGTCGAGCACTACATGATGACGACTGGTTTCACATGCTAAAGGAAAAGCGCACGAGGCGTCTCGAGCAGGCCATCAACCCCCGACCACCTGGGGGGAGTACACTTGTCGCGTGTGCGGCCGGGAGATCCTGTCCCGAATCGGCCTATTTAGTCACGAGCGCAAGTGTCGTCGCGATGCTACTTAGATCATCTGCAAAAGATGTCAAGGCCAATTATTTATTATTTTAATGTGAATTTTGAGTTGGTAGGTAGATTGAAGGAAACTTTTCATTCATTTTTTTATCGTGAATTTTTTATCCCACAAACGTTTTGACGACATTTCGTGTAATGAAGGGCCAATCAACTTTTTTACCGACACTTATCTGTCCGCGACATTTTTCAAACAGTTGCAGATTTTTCTAAGTAAGTAAACATGTTTTTTCTGTAATTTAATAGATGGTGTACATGTATACATGCCATCCTACGTAAGTTTAACCTATTAAACCGTGAAATATCTTGTTGAAAGTACTATTTTTTGGTAACGCCAGAGACAATTTTGGTAACGCAGGAGACGCCCAAAGTGTCGGTAAAATAGTTGATTGGCCCTGAAATGAGTTCAGTATTTGCACCAAAAATGGTAACTAGAAACAAAAAACAGTGATTAAATAAAATAAACTACCAGAACTGAATACCATAATTTTACTAAAAGTGAATTTGTACTCTGAAAAAGATACTTAACACTTGACAAAAATAACCCATTAATCTGATCTTTTCCTCTTTAGTGGTCTTTGAGCTTTCTTCTCCTTATTGGCTTTATAAGCTGCAGCCATCTTTTGCATATTTTCTTTGTGTATTTTATCATGATCCACAATTCTTTTTGGATATCCCACTCCTATTACACAACCAGCCCTTTGTTGTACTTCTTTTGGTGCCTTCCACGGTTCATAAATAAATGCAACAGGATATTTATTTAATTCAGGTACATATTTCTTGATATATAAGCCCTCTTTATCGGTTTTCTTGCCAAATGCAACAGGACTGTACACTCTAAAGTATTTATAAAAAAAAGCAGAAGCTGACAACCACATCCAGTTGCCAGCGTTTAAAGACCAGTCATAATCAAGCAGATAGTCCTCAAAAACTTTAGCGCCTTGCTCCCAAGATATCCATAAGTCCCCTCTGGTTAAGAAGCATGCTACCATGTGTCTGGCTAAATGGTGGATCCAACCTTCCTGCTTTAGCTGACGCATTATGGCATCAACAAAGGGATACCCTGTTCTGCCTTCAGCCCAAGCTTTCAGATGCTCATCATTTTTGCCCCATGGTATTTGTGTGCAAACTGAATTCCCTTTCATTTTGTCAAAGTTTTCTGTACCAGTTCCTGCTGTGTAGTAGAACTCCCTCCACATCAGCTGCCCCATTAGAGAAACTGGTGGTTCCGTATGCTTCCTACCATTTTCAACTTCCTTCAACTTGTGATAAAATAATTTGGATGACACACATCCATGACTGATGTAAGGACTTAGCACTGTTGTGCTTGGTTCCAGACTATTGGGAAATGAATTGGGCTTTTCAAATTTACAAACCCAATCCTTCCTGGCCATGTACATGTCAAGTCTTTTTAGTCCTTCTGTCTCACCCCCTGCATATTTACATGCAACTAGTGTAGAGTCATCAATACCCAGATCACTTAAGCTGGGAACATCATAATCATGAGATTCAAAGTCTGAAGGGTTACTGCTATCAGGTATTTGTTTCTTTATTTCTATACATTCTTTTACAGGAAGTTCCGAGGCTAATGAGAGAAATTTTTGGTATGTTAATGGAACACTGCCATTATTTTTCTTTAACACACTATTGCAGTCATAGACTGTATGTTGAACTCTCTTAACAATAAAGATGTCTTTCTTCTCAGCTACCTTCTCTATAACACAATCTTTTTCCACATATTCTGGGTCTATATCTAGTTGTTGTGTTAAGTATTTGACTTGCCATTCATCAAATAGTTCTGGTATCTTTTCATCTGCTTTACCTCTTATAACATAAAGGCGAGTATTGAGTTTTCTCAAGTTGATATCCAGATCTTGTAAACTTTGAATAAGGAATCTGAGTCTGTTAACTCCAACTTTATTTTTGATGTCTGGATCTAGGACATAGATTGGTCTGAGGAGGTACTTTCTGTTTTCAGCCTGGAATTATAAAAAATTGGTTTTAAGTTTAATCAAAAATACAAAATACAAATAAATATAGTATGGTACTTGACAACTGTTGAATTTGTTAATCTGAATTTTCCTCTATTATAATAAAAATATAGATACGCAGACAATGTTTAGCGAAGAAAAAAAAAATTTGGTTGATTTTTTTGAAAAATCTATATACCATCTTTCTCTTTCTATAACGCTTTTCTCTATGCAGCAAGTATGGCGTTACTTGTGTGTGATGTCATAGGTAAGTAAGTCTTTATCTGTTTAATCTTGGAATTCAAACTATTATAACTCATATCTCTATAATATAAACTATTATAAGCACAGATTATAAGTATTATAACTCTGTGATATGTAAAGATATATCTTTAAAAAAAATCTGTTTGATTACATGCAGTCAAGTTTTGATTTATAAAGTAAATAAAAAATAGTCAAATACCATATTGTTGTAAAGTAATGTGAATGTATAATGTGAGCTTTAACACATCTGCCAAACATAGGCAGAGATGATGCAGACATAATGGTAGCAATAAGATGAATAAGAGTGAACTCAATGTCACATAATGCCTTAGAATACACAGGGCATTTGTAGACAATTTGTAAATGTGTAAAGCCAACTTAACATTTGAGTTGAGGGGAATGTCAAGATAATTTACAAGTGATTCTAATAAGATTCAACTACACGAGTGTTTATCCATAAAACGTTGCTATTTTGTGTTTACTAACCTCGTTAATAGCATTACGAAGCGCTAGATTATCGTGAATGCGTAAATCAAGCCGAAACCAGTGTATAACAGACGGTACTGCTGCTGCCATTTTATGAAGAGCTTTAATCATGCAATATCCTTCGGTGGTTTGATATGAGGGTAAAAATACACAGGCTACTGGCCTGGCCAAGCCAAGGGCAAGTCACATGTGGACAACAGAACTAAACGTTTGCATTGAGATTTACATATACTTCTGTAAAGCATAAACAGATCAACAGATGACAAAGAATAGGATTTTTAACGCAACAATAGGAAAGTTGCGATGTTTAACACGATTGATTGCAAACTTTATTTGCAAAAGAGTCTACGTCAATACGTAAAATATAGGTACTAATAGTAGGTACTCTTTGCGTAAAATACATACAGCCTTATTCATAAAAAATCCTTAATTGAGGTTTGATCGGTCTGTTACTTAGTAGACTGATTAAGCTTGTTAGACGGTTGTCAAGAAGTATGATTCATAAACGCTTGCTAGCAGTCTGCTAGTTGTTGAGCCGCTGATAGACTGATTAGACTCGTTATGTTGGCCACCTTGACAAATCAAAGACAAAAAATGGCCTAATCGATAATAAAAAAAAAAAAAGTTGACAGCAGTGACAGCAAATTAGCAGGAAAAAAATAAAAAGCGAGAAGTTTGTTTCCCGCCATTTCCGATCCGCATGTTTATGTTGTGCAAAAAGCCATAATTGTGTTAATCATCCTATTTTTTTTTTCATACTTATTGTTAATTTATTGCTGCTAATTTAGAGGATTTTTAAATACAAATTCCTGAAAATATTTTTTCCTGGTTTTTTTTTTAATCTTTGCGTAACTTCACCCTTCACTAAAATATCTTCGGTATGGTTTTTTGCTCTTGTCAAAGTCAGCTGTTCAAACTTGTGGCGGCCATTTTGTGACTTAGCAGGGAGATAAAGGAGGGTCTACGGTCCGCTAACTTTAGCAGAGCCTTGATCGACTGATTAGCGCTAACAGACGTTTATGAATCATGTTTTTTAGCATCGGGCCTTCAAGGAGCCTTCAAGGAGGCTCTAACTTTTTATGAATAAGGCTGTTAAACTTTATCACTTCCGCCAAACCAAACAAAGTTAAACAAACAATGACAAACAAACACAAACACAAGCACAAGCCCCAAAAAAAAAAAAAAAATTTTTTTGACATTTCATTTAAGTTCAGGAATGAGTTTGTAAATTAGTTTGTAATATACCGACAACCATTTATTTTACATTCTTGAACGGATGTTTTTAATTGGTTACCATGGTAACGAAAATTGCAGCTGTTTTTAATTAAACTCCAATTCAATAGAATCTGACAATCCTGTAGACACTTCCAGCCTACTAATATAAACACCGGGCTGCCTAAGGCTTTGTAATGTGACTATTATTCTTTTTTGATTCCTTTTAGATGATAATTGCAACAACAGGGACATATATAATCAAGTGTGCCCACGATAGGGTGTCTTAAATATGTAGAAAATTGACAGATTCTATTGAATTGTACTTTACACAGTATATATTTTTAAACATTGCTGAAAATTTAGTTTATCAGCATTTTTTGCTACTGGTCCTATGTAGCTCTTATGCAGTTTTTGTTGTAAATCTTTAAGGACACTTAAGTAAATTCTTATATGGTTACTCAATATTTACGGGATGAAATACATATATACTCCGAAAGTTGAATGATAAATGCATCGAGGAAAACAATCTTCTTGCTGTCAACGTCAAAATTGGGGCGGGGAGAGATTTTGTTTTGATTGATTTCATCGAACGAAAATCATGAATTAGCTAATATTTAGTTAAAATAAATTGAATTTGAAATGGACGACTAACAATTATTTGGTTGCTCCCTGATGTGATCCATTAAAATGCCGAAAATAATTGAGCTGACTGTAGAAATAGATATACAGAGGGTAAGTTTATAAATTCCATACTCATTGCTTGGTCATTGCTACTTTACACTTGTTAGCTCGATGGCTAAGGGGTATGGTATACCTTCCGCCGCCTAACTTTGCCTAAAAGTTCATTGACACGACTAGTACCACAAAAACTCTAAAGGTATAATTCCAATAATTGAATAGGCACTATACCGTTAAGCGATTCGAACACAATCCGAGAGTAACATAAAGACGTCGCATATTAAAAATTATCTCAAAAATGCGTTAAAACTGAGTATTAAGTAATGAACTTTTAGGCAGATTTATATGGCGCGTGGTATAGACTTCTGCATATTCTAAACGTTCACTTTGTTAGCTTGAAAATGTCACTTGTTGCGGTTTTGGCATCTCTGTCGCTCACTAGAAATAAAAAATATGCATCTCATTTTGCTCGCTCAAATATTTCCGCCAATAGGCGTATTTCGTAAGTAAGCAAGCATCACTCACTCACTAGCATGAACATTATGTTAAAGTATGGTCGCAAAGCATGAAGAATTTCGCGCAATGACCTTCAATACTTGTCTCTGTCATTTGTGCGTGATCATTTATTGAAGGCGCATTTGTACAAATACATGTGTGTGAGCACAACGGCAAATATTTACACACGAGCGACAGAGACATATAGTAAAAGGTCATTGTACGAAATTCTTCGTGCTCCGTGACCGAACTTTAGTTTTTAACACCCTCGCAAAAAGAGGGGTGCGTAAGTTTGACACCAATGTTTATCTGTCTGTGGCATCGCAGCTCTCAAATTATTAAATGTGTTTTTTTTATGTGAAAGTGAGTTCTCTTGCGTTGGTTCTTAGCTGTTTGTTGGAACCAGTTCAACCAATTTTGAGATATTGAACTTTAGATTTTAAAATTTTCTAACTTGGTTAGGTTATCCAAGCTACATGGTATCAAACTGACTACAAAATATAAACACTGAATATTCTGAACTAATAGTTGATGTGTTACAATGAAGATTAACTCCATATGCTGTGAATTTATGTCATGACATGACTGACTGACTCATCAATACCTTAGATCTTGAAAACTTAAATTTTGTAATCATGTTTGTTTTTGAATAACGTAAACAGTAAGGAGGTAATTTTTGGACATCATAAGAGATTGCTGGGTACATAATAATCTAATCTGTTTCCGTAGGTGTCCTGCCCAGGAGTCTGGCTCTGTCAAGATGGCAGAGTGTCACTTACCGTGTTTGCCCTCGGCACTAGCTACCAGACTTGCATGCTGCCCCCGATGTTCCCGCTCACATTCAGGGATGTGTTCTACTTCAGAAAAAGATTTCAGGAAAGCTGCACGTTGAGTAATATCTGTTGTTTGTTAAGTGAGTGCTTTCAATCAGTTTACTGTGTGTAAGTTTATTATAAGCTTTGATAAGCTCTGATAGTGCAGTGCAACACAAGATCAATGACCTCAATTATTATGCTTATATGAATATGCCTATTCCTCAGGATTCTAGGATGATTCTGATTTTAATAATAAATAACACTAATTCACAATGTGCGAAGTTAACATACCAAAGACATACTGAATTAAATAGGTATGTTTGCTACTAGAAATTGGTTGAAATCCACGTCTAGGTATAAATCAGAAAGGAAAATTTTGGGACAAAATCTACAGTGGGGTGAAGTAAAATAAATAAATAAATAAATATCATGGGACACTTGACACCAATTGACCTAGTCCCAAACTAAGCAAAGCTATATATGCATAAAAATATATGCATAACTACTAATATAAACTAATAATATATGCATATAAATATATGCATATATTATTAGTTTTTTTTATCATCAATAGTAAAATCTTATTTGATTTTTTTTTGAAGTGAAACATGAAAAAGTTAGCAAAAGGCTACCTAATGTTATGACCATTAAATGTTAACTATGAAATAACAAGCATAAAATACTCATATTGACATAGGCATTCTCATTTCAGCAGTTTTCTTTCACATGCTTGTGTTTTAATTAATTTTTGTAATTGGGAACAACAGGAGATGAGACCATATACTGTGAGCTGGTGCAATGGTGCCAAGATTGTGCTACCAGCGAGTGTGTAATTTTGGCCCAGTACCTCGGGTCCCTGAACGAGGTGCTCTTCCCTCCTAACATGTGCTCGAATGATGGAGTGGATCTACTCATGAGGAGGGCCAAAGACTTTCCTGTGAGTATTTTATAACTCTCTGCATGAAATCAAATTCAGACAAGGTACATAGTATGGACTTCCTGCAAAGTAATGTGAAATGTCTGAATCAGTAAGTTACTTTTAACACTTTTTTATTGGGAAATTATTAATAAATGCCTATCAATTTATTCTCATCATTTCCGCGTGACGTCACGCCGTGCTAAAAAGTGTCGCACTGGCCACCACTTCCGTAATTTGACGCCCTTCATTGCACTAATGTTTTTGTTGGTTGACGACAGAAAGATATGTGTCCGATATTTTCTTATAATCTAACTGCTGACTAAAAATATATTTTTTTACCCAAAGTACCCTTAAAACTGCATTATTCGCTTTCTATGTTTACGTTTCATATTGACCTACTAATGGAACCCTATATTAGGTTCTATTTTCATATATGTTGTAGGTTAGCCATGTGTATGTATGTATGTAAATACTTTATTGTACATAAAACACAAAAATAATACAAAAAGAAAACAACAAAACAAAAGAGTACAAAGGCGAACTTATCCCTAAAAGCCATGTGCCATGTGGCCATGTGGTGTGGTGGGTTAGAATATCACCTCTCCATTTCTTCCGTGGATGTCGTAAGAAGCGACTAAGGATATAGGTTAAGGTATACCGTAGGCGACAGGCTAGCAACCTGTCACTATTGTACCGTTTTTGTCAAACTTAAAACTTTAACGTTTTGTGTGCTCTGCCTACCCCATTTGGGAATACAGGTGTAATGTTTGTGTGTGTGTGTATATGTTGTAGGTACAAATTTCTGAACTTTAACATACCAAACCTTATTCTTATCCTCAGGGTATATTGGCACCGAAGATTGAAATAACAACGAAGGTCCGCATCGACGAGGTGTGGAACGAGCCAACGAGTATGTGTTACAGCGCGATGAAATTGCGGCCCTGCCATTGTTCCAGCGTGGAGGGATCGCGACAGAAGCCTGTCTGCCACTCAGCACAATATCACAGGTGAGACAAAATGAGGCGACATTCTTTCGCTATCCCTTTCGTACCGCGCTTCCTCCGCTCCGTGCCGGTTCTTTGACTAGAGTCACAACTAAGCAAAATGCAAGCAACGCGGAGAGTCTGATGCTCTGTAGCTGTAATCTATAAAATAATGTTACTGAGTGACTCGTATACAACGTAGAGTCTAAACCACTAGAGCTAGATACTGGAAATTTGGCAGATGTAGGTATTCCTTATTATAAAGATTGCACCAAGCAGATTTTTCTAAATTCCCGCGGAATAGAGAGCTAGCAAATTTTTTATTCTTCCACGAGAGCGAAGCTGGATTGGGACATTTCTGTTCGATGATTTCTTCTAGACTTCTAGATCTAGAGGTACTTATAAAAATTACATTTTTGTAGGAAAAAATGCTACGCTAATAGCCCAAAGAGACCGCTGTCGATCACCAAGTCAAGATCAAGGTCGAGGTCACGATCTGCTGGCTCAAGATCGTGCGGCAGCTTCGTGGAACCGAAGGACGAGCCGAGGGCTCAATGTTCCTGTCCTAAGTAAGATTTCAGACTATTTTAGATTGTCCACTCAATATACCCACTTATAGGAATAACGGCTGTAGCTCGCGACTTCGTCCGCGACGAATGTATTTGTCACTATTCTGCGGGAACAATTTTTTTTAGTAGAACCAGCGAGTCTCAGCAGTAGCAATGTTAAGCAAACCTCTTTCTGGCATCCCTAAGAATGAGTCCAGCAAGCAACAATGTAGGTACTGGCTGGGTCGTCCTTTCCCAGTCGTCCATTATAGATTTTTCCCAACTGCACGCCCTCACTTATACCTCATATAAAATTAAAAACCAAAACAAGTAAATAAAAGCAAGGACCTTTTGTCTTTGGCCCGGCGACTCAAATAAAAAAAAAACCTAAAGAACGTAGAACTCAGAACGCGGAACTCCAGACCGCTCCTGCACTGGCCCTATACTATGAACTGCAAAATTCTAACTTCATATCTTGCCGTCCCGCTGACGCTAATATTATTTAACACGAGAGTGAGAGGGACGGTACGATACGAACTTCGAATTTAATAGTTGGCCCCCAGGCTCTAAATCCCTCCCTTCCTTCTCCCAGTCCCATCAGCAAGTCAGGGGTCCGCATGCGTCTCACGTCGCCACGCAAGTCGCGCCGCCCCTGCCGCCGCGACTACTGCGTCTATAACATGGAGATGCCAAAGGTTGACCAGACCTGGCGCGGGGCTGCCGACTCACAGGAATACGATGAGCTTAAAGGGTGCTTGGACGTAGATGTATTCATCATCATCATCATCATACCAGCCGTAGGACGTCTACTGTTGGACATAGGCTTCCCCCATAGACCTCCAGTTGCCTCGGTTGGAAGCGGCTTGCATCCATTTATGGTGGATTCACGCACGACTTTAACTAGGCCATCCGTCCATCTCGTTCGTGGACGTTCTACGCTGCGCTGCATTATTTGCATTAAAATTAAATTTATTTATTTATTTATTAGATGGCTTTAGAGATCTTTCTAACCAGTACGGTCATCTGCATTTGTATTTGCCGCAGCGGAGCGTGTAAAAATATCTGTCCTATCCTACCTACCCTAGAAATAGAGTCGTATCAAAATGCACGCTTTGCTGTGTCAGATGCTGTGCTGGTGAGTGTACCAGTACGAAAGACGAAGTAAAATACGATGATAGTGAAAGGTATACAAGGGTGCTTAAGATTTAGCATTGTAGTGTAGAACTGAAAAGGTTGGCCACACCTCTTCACCGCCAGAGTTACCCAGTCGTGACAGCCAATGGAATACCTCACATTCCAAGCCACGGTCATCTATACATAACCGACGTTCAACTCGAAATTAATCCTTCTGCAATGGAATTAAAAGTCAAGTTTATTTGTCGCTGGTTTTTCTGTGGCGTACACAGCAACTTCGTTTTTTTTGTGGAGGTGAAGAGGTTAAAGGGTGCTTGGATATATCAGTGTAATGTTGGGTAGTGCAGTGTTTACTGTAGGAGTGAAGAAGTTGACAACATTTGGTGCGGGACGGCCTATCACAAGATGGTCGTAAAAGATACTTGGACATAGCATTAGGACTAGTTTGGTAGTTTAACTAGTTATTTTTAAGATTGATTAAAGATTGACTACCTAGGTAGATAATAGCGTCTGATCTGAGTACATTATTTTATTAGTTATACGTTTGTTTACTGTGTCAAATAAGTAAAAGTAAACAGTGAAAATAGTTGATTAAAAAAAAAGGTAGATCGGACTTTTCGCCAGTTTTATCCTTTTGTCTAAAAATGTGTCTTCTTCATACATATATGCCTTTACTAGGCTTTTGCGTATTAACCAGTTGACAACTAAGTTTTTTAACATCGCATTAAAATTACAAGGGTGGATCGACTGTTTCTTGTTGTTATTCTGTCCCGTCAGCGAGGGGACAAAAGTAGTACAGTTTAATAGAAGAAATGCTACCATGCATTATGCTAACATGCTTTTTAGATGACCAATTATAGAAGGAGCTTAAAACTACCACAAAAATGCGTGTTTGGCAAATTTTAATTCTATAAATTTACGGTTTAAAGAGTGACTCGGGAGACCGTAACTATAGCAACGAGTGACTGACAAGAAAAAGTTGATAGACCCACAAGCTTTCTGCTGTAGGTACTTTTTGTTAAATATGGTTGCATTGTTACCCTAACTACATATTCCTACCTAATTCCAAGTCAATAGGTGAAAGTGACTTGCAAGTTTTCACTCCAATAAACTTGTCAAGTTAAATAGAAAATTCAATCACAATTTCAGAACAAACGAATTCGAAGAAAACACAATTGCCAATGAAGACAGAATGCAAAAATTAATACTGGAGAGCCGATACATAGACGAAGGTGGTCACGAGAGACATCCTAAAGAAGAAAAACACGAAAAAACAAAGAAATACGATAAAATAAACATCAAACCCTGTATCTGTGAAATTTGCAAACGATACCACGAGTTATTCCATGCTGAAGGTACAAAAACTTGTTGACCCAAATTCAACTTTATTTGCGTTTGTGTAAAGTTTAAAGTGACATGTAAGTACCTGCTGTTAAAATATTTTAGTTATGTATGTATAATGCTAAATTAGTTTATTATTTATTTATTAAAATCATTGTTGCAATTTTTCTTAAATCAATGTATTATGTAATCATGGAATGAAATTAAACAGTTTATAATTAAAATTATTTTTATTATGCGATAACATGCCGACACTAAGGTAACTTAACGATTTCTAAATAAGTATCTAAATGATATGGCTCCACTTTTATTCCTTTAAACTATCTACTTAATACATACAGTACAGTTCTAGTTATACATACAGTAGGTAGATAGAAAATGCTAGAATAAAGGTATGTTCAGAGTTTAGGATAAAGGCTCAGCGCGTGTTTGCAACTATTTACAAAACATTGAATGGGGGGGGGGGGGGTTGTGACGTGCTAGTTGGCGCTAGTATCGTAAGGTCCGTTTGACAACATTTACCACCAATGCAATAGAGACCTTATTGTGCTAGGGGCAAGATTGAATATACAATGACAGGTAAACTCGCGGTGACGTGTGACGTGACGCCGAACAAAATGGCGACCACCGCAATGGCGCGCGAACGTTTGACCAATGGCAGGTCAGGATTTTACCCGCGCAAACGTACTGCCTTGTTATTGGCTAAGATAGTTTCGTGCCTTTCAAAAAATTCGCATTGCGCATGACATGTTTGGCTTTGCTTTATATCTATCTAGTACTTAGTACCTTGAAACGAGCAATTCTTGTATACATACGTCATACGTCACCGCGAGTTTACCTGTCATTGGATATAATCAGAATCTCGGAAACGGCTCCAACGATTTTGTTGAAATGTAGTATGTAGGGGGGGGGGGGGTATTCAGGGATGACAAATCGATCTAGCTTGGTCTTATCTCTGGGAAAACGCTTATTGTAGAGGTTCGGTCGCCCAGGTGCTTATAAGTATTCGAAAATTTTATTCGATAAATTTAGGATACGCCAATTTTTGTCACCTTTGAATAATATTTTTACCGGTATTATATCAAAAACTCTGCTCCCAAGTGCTTGTACACTTTTCTACAGGTAAGAGGTAGAGAAGAAAAAGCTAAACGATCGTTTATTCCATAAACATCACGTTTTTGTATTAAAAATTTGTGAAGAAAAAGGAAAAATTAAGTACACTTGTGATAATCATCTAGCTAACCTAAGACGTGCATGCGGCATATTTTAATATACAAATAGTCATGCTTTTAAAGGACGGAAGACATTACATAGTCAGCCTTTTGCATTGTGGTTGACGCATTTTACAATAATCCTTGTGCCAGTGCGTATATAAACCTTCGTCAAAAAAAACATCCACAATTTGACTTCACTCCATAAAGCCCAGTTTAGAGTTGCAAAAAATGTTGTTGATTTTCTCTTGGTTGCATTAGATTATTTAGATTGCGGCGCTCGACTGGCCGCTTCAAACTCATTCGCTTTACCACCTCGCAATGTATTGCAACTTGAAAGATTTTACTTACAGGTCCACTTAAAAAGTGGGCTTTACATAAGTGCCACGGATAGGGATCATTGTAAAAGGACTCTTCCATAGTTTCTATAAGTTTATTAAATTTATCGTTAATGTTAATAATTACTTTGTACATTCATTATTTAATTTTATTTCTAGTGATACAAAATTGGACAAATCGTTACTTTCACTCATTTTCTAACTTCATTCAAATGATTCAAATGTTGGACATACTTCATGGACTAGCCAGAGTTTGTCCTTGCATTTAATCAGTTTTATCCAAAACTTTCATTACCTACAATTACACTTTTACACTTTTTCACTATATTTTAGCATCAAATTATATGGAAAATATTAATCTTCCAGTACAATGTGATGTTTTCCCATTTCATTCTGACTTAATGATAGGATTCCCTATTGATTTGGCGTACAACTTCACGGTTGCATTATCGGGTACAGTATTGGTATTGGAGCCAATTCATTGGCCAGCATGAATAAATAATTGGCCAAATATTGGCTGGAATATTATGAAATTTCATTGCATTTCATGTAATCACACAAACATCAGGACAATAATACTAATTTGGCTTTAGGTACTTATTAGAGATGCCAAACCTGAATATAAATTGGCATCAACCCATAGAATTCGATCCTGAGAATCAACACTCCTCCCTGATTGGTTGTCAAACCAAACGTCATCCGCGTACAATATAATTACGACCAATGGGAAGCTCGGTTATTGCTGCAGCAGAAAACAATTATCAAGGCGTATTGACAGTGACTTTGTGTCCCTTCATACTATGCCTTTCCTTTCTCCTGACATACTTAGTACAGTCACAGACAAAAGCTAAGATAGCTATAAAAGCGAACACAGCGTAGAATATTGCTAGCGCTACGAGGAAGCTTTCTTCAGTCCATTCCCAGGTTTTGTCGCCGCGAAGGTACTCAAAGTTGGATAAGACTTGCGTGCCGTTGGGCGGAGGACAAGGTGATTGTACTATGATGTCCTGATATCTCTGGAATAAAGAAATATTTTTGGATGAGTTCAAGTTGTCAAGAGTTCCATTGCCGGTCAGTGGGCCACAAAAAAAAACTTCTAGTTACGGCATAGACTAAATACAGATAAAGGCAATGAATGTGTGATGCTACTGGCATTATGTAATGCTACTGGCTTTTGCTTACTTAATGGACTCTTTATCTGTGGCGATCCGAGGGGAACTGGTCACGTGGAAGGACCACCCCCCCTCCAAATCAAAGGTACTTTTATCAAAGTTTAAAGATAGAGGATCTACGGAAACACCTGTTACCAGACCACCCTTTCCAAAATCTGCCCACGTTTGCCCCTTCCTAAATCTTTCTCAGTGTGCTTACGGCGCAGCAGCCCCAAAATGTTAAACCATTTTTAAAAGGAATATAAATTTTTCACATGAAACATACCTGTTTATTAGTACACCTCATCTCTTTACTAATGCTAGTTTTCAAAGCGGTCTCGCTCATTTCCTTCTGAAGTATCTCAGGCAGCGTCCAGCGCGATGGCGAGACGTATTCCAACCACCTCCAGTACTGCGGCAAGTCTTGCTGATGCAGCATGGCCCCGTTGACCAGGGTACTTAGTAGGAGGCAGAAGCCACCGATGATAGCAGCTGTTTTCTCCATTGGCACCAGGAACACGACCGCTCGGAAGAGCATTTGGATCGCTATTAGATAGAGCGCTGTGTAGCCTGAAAGTTTAGAAAATACCTTTCTTAATCTAAGGCTTTTCAGCGTAGATGAAAGAGAGGCAGTATTGTGTCAAGCTACCTACTTAGGTAATTTTATCTCTAATCTTAGTTGTACCCAAAATTATTCTTTACTTCTCCATCCATTCCATTGTAAAGGTTGCCTGGAAGAGGTCGCTCTGAAGAGATAAGGCCGCCTATTGCATACCTCAGAAAGACTGTGTATATACCTGTTTTCTGTACTGCTTGCTATGTGTTGGTGTCCAATAAAGAGATATTGTATTGTATTCTATTGTAAGTACCCACAGATCGAGCTATTAACACCCTTATAAGATGCGTGCAGCAACAAGACACCCCAGGATGCCCAATGATTAGGTACAATAGAGTTTTTACAAGGAAATCGTTTTGACAACAATCTGAGAAAGAGCCGTGATGTTAATGCATCGAAGAAACGGTTTCTCGTCACCTAATATTAACTTTAAGTGTGAGCAAGAATTTACTTCAACTGTCACTTGTCTAGTTGTGTTGCTTACCTAGATATATGTAGAATCCATCGAAGGAGCCTGGCGTCTGCGCATATAATCCGCTCATAGCGTAGCTCGGGACCAAGTACGCCAACCACGTCAGAACAGCCGACCATAACTCCAGAAATTGCTGTAAAAATATTGAGATAACATTTTGTAATAAATCTGGGAAACATTTTTTCGATATATCTGCATTCTCAGTTTTCCCAGTCAAATAACTTACATTCTAAGACAACTTCAATAAATATCCGCAAATAAAGCCAATAAAGTTGGTTAAAAAGTGACGTCATTAATGTCAAACTTGTCAAAGGGACCTCATGCTAAGTACTAGCGCCAACTAGCTTGCTATAAAAACCCTTATTAAGAAAGTTCGATAGCGCGATGTTGAATCTGGCATCCTCTATTTACTATTTGAAGACTAGGTAGGGCTAGGGTTGCTACAAAATATTCTATTCACTTACATCGTAAAGCATGAAAACGGCCCTCGAGTACAATGGAACAGCAACATCGCGCTCAACATGCCGCCTCATGGAGCTCGCTTCTCGCACGCTCAGCCAAAGCAGCAGCGGACACATCGCCAAGCACATCACAGAGTAATGGAAGCCAATGCGATCGTTTTGAGTTAGCTGGGGACAAATAAAGTCGTCTACGTAAACTGCAAGAAAAATTTACTCAGTTGGCTCAGGGCCTCTTTTACCGTTCTCTGTTCAATTCCTGTTATTTTATGTGTAATGTCGTTTCAGTAAAATCGAACAAAACAAACAGAGATGGTATCATAGACATCCGTATCATTAATTAACAGAACTTATCAAAGATTAAACCAACGAGATGAAGGAATGGCCTGGTTAAAGTCGCGGGTTCACGGTGGATGCCAGCAGCTTCCAACTGAGGCAACTAGAGGTCTATGGGGGAGGCCTATGTCCAACAGTGGACGTCCTATGGCTGATATGATGATGATCAAAGAATAGTGAAATAAGCCCTTAGTCTTGACGCGACACATAAGTATCAAATTTAAACCTATCAGGGATCTTTCTATACATAGATTGATACAGAGTTTAATGTCTATGTGAGCTGGAAATCTTTAAAGCTCAAGATTAGCTTACCTTAGCGTCAGTGGTCGGTAGGTCCCAGAATATGGTTCCGGTAATGAGAGACATAATGGCTGCGATAAGTACTCTCGTCACGACGTTGGACAGCATCGTCATTTGTGTGAACACCAGACTTTTTCTGAAACAGGCAGGGGGTTTGAATAATCAATTATTTAACTCAAATTTATTAAGCGTAAAGCCGAGTTTAGACTTGCAAGAAAAATCGTGCAAGTTTCATTACATTGCGAGGCCGTAAAGAAAACGAGTTTGTAGTGGGCAATCGAGCGCCGCAATGTAATGCAACTTGCACGATTTTTTCTTGCAAGTCTAAACTCGGCTTAATGATGTCGGGCATTGTACGTTGTGTTGTACCTACTGTTAAGGTTCCCCAGAACTAACAAGAGATGTCGTTATTAAGCAATCAAATTAAGATTGGTTTTTGGAGTCTTTTTAATTTTTTATTTCAACTCCAAATTTTGTTACTTATCCTTTTTTTAACCCCCGACGCAAAAAGAGGGGTGTTATAAGTTTGACCGCTATGTGTGTCTGTCTGTGGCACCGTAGCGCTTAAACGGGTGGACCGATTTGAATGCGGTTTTCTTTATTACTTATCTCTTGTCCGGGTGAGCGGTTAGTTCTGATGGGGTGCTGAAAGTTTCTCGATGAGGGCTAAAGCATAGATGTCGCTAGTGTCGCTGCTTAAGTAACTAAATAAGAAACAAACAAGCTGAGATATGGGGTGCATAGGAGAAATTTGTGTCTGTACTCCTGTCCAGTGGTGGTGTAGCGGTATAGCACGCAGCACGGAATGCTGGGGACCTGGGTTCAATTCCCAGCGCAGGTCTCTTTTTCTGGTTTTTCTGTGCATCTATGTTTCAGTTTGTATTTTCGATGAACTAAAATAATTTCCTTGCTCACCCGCGACCTTACGATAGCTAAGCTTATGCAAAATATGCGTGTTCATGCAGTTCCTCCACCTCCACACTGTAAGAACACACACAAATCACACAAACCCATCTATCACCACCACCACACTACACTGACGCGTTTCGAACTCAAACAGAGCTCATCTTCAGAGTGACACAACCGTACACCATGCTACCAGTTGTTAGACTAACGAACCACAACCACCGTTTTAACTTGTCACTGTAACTCCCCAAGTACCCACATACGTTTTATGAAACAAAACAAAACTACCCACAAATTATTAATAAATTTTTTAACCGTCCTTCAAAACTACCTTGATTTTTATTTATTTACTGTCAAGGCATGTTTTGCATAAGCTTAGCTATCGTAAGGTCGCGGGTGAGCAAGGAAATTATTTTAGTTCATTGATATGGACCTCCGCAAAGTAACGCCTGATTCAATAAATTGTATTTTCGATGTCTAGAAAATTGACAGATTCTATTGAATAAGTGACATAACTTTTGTTCAATCCACTCTTGTGAATCGACACGAGCCCGTATTGTCTAACTAGCTGACGTTCGCGATCGCATTCACCATCTCTTTCTACCCTCGTCTTATACCGTGTGATAGAAAGAAGTGGTGAAAACGATTGTGATTCTAAGTTTGTTAGACAATGAGGCCTCTGTACTGTTGAGCCTTTCTCAAACTTACTCGACTAAAGCAAAGGCCTGAACAAAGACATTGGGTCTTGCGATGGGTACAGGAAGCGGGACCGGTGGTGGAGGCTCCGGTGGGGATTGCGCGCCCGCAAACACGCTCGCTAGGGCTTCGATGCGGCCCGAGGACTCCAGCATGGCTGCTGCAGACAGGTCGTCCAGGGTTACCAGGTCCACTGGAAAAGGGGGGGTCAGGTTAATAACAATCTCAGTGATTCCATCTGAAGTAGGTATAGCGGAATCTGATCATTCAAAAATTGGTCCTTTTGTGCAGGCTCTGGAGCCTGCCTAGACTAGTGTTAAGACAAAATTGACCTTTTGCATTCCGGCTTCACTTGTACAGAGAACATGAATATAGTTTACTTGGGGTTCTAAGAACATGCAATTTTTTGTACATCATCTCGGCCCATATACGTCCCACTGCAGGGAGTTCTCTCAGAATGAGGGGACCGAGTCGTTGTTGCCACGCGAACCCATGTTGTACATAAACACTTAAATTTAAACGTTAGTATGTTGTGTCTATGCCTTAAGGATTGACGGTTTTTTTATTACTTACAGTAATAATCGGAAGGGTTCTTGAAAGCAGGACAGGGATAGTCGATAGAGGCGAAATATGGCAACATGTCTCTTCTGTACCCGCTGAACATTGTTCTGCCAGCAGATATTAACACCACCTGGAAAAAAGTAAGCCGGTTGAAAGGACCATTGAAGACCTCTTGATTGAGTTTAGTAAGCTTTTCTAGCATAATTGGAACCCTCCAGGTAGGTATCAAGACATTCTTAACTAACCAGCTAAGCACATGGGTGATTGTAGCGTAAAGTTTAAAAAAAACCTACTAGTACGTCATAATAAGGAACCATATCACAATCAAAACGCTTTATAGTTGCGAGAGTGTTAACATATAGAAGTTTTAAGCAGGATCTAAGCAGTTGTGAAATTATTTTATTTACTTTTCAAACTCACCTTGGTTAGCATCGCGAAGATCTCATAAGTCGGCGGATGCAGCGACATAATAACAACGCGTCCGGTACTAGCCCAGTTTCTCAAATACTCGACCAAGAAGAACGTGTCAAAGATGTCCATCTCCTTAGTTGGTTGGTCTAATATGAGTACAGCGGTGTCCAGTAGCAATTGACATGCTACGTTGAGTCTTCGGATCTCGGAGCGCGTTAGTCGAGCCACGTTAGTATCTCGAACTTGCTCCAAGCCTAGCTCTTCTATTAGAAGATTTATCTGGAATATGATATTGCTGTTGAGTTTGTTGCGAAGTAAGATTTTTAGGTAAGGTAAGCTTTGCTAATTTATTTCGTCAGGCGTCTATTCAAACATACTTTAAGGGTGACTGGCAGGGGGTTGCAACCCTACAAAGTGTCTGGCAATGAAGGTGATTTCTAATATCATCCTGAACAAAAACTAAGTTTTATAGTATAACGAATTCAAGGTGAAATTTAATGATTTTGATATCCGTTCCGATCCGATCGTTCTAACCTGTCAAAATCAGCCTTTATACTATAACGAAGGTATGGATGTCATAGGCTCTTGGCCCAATAAACATTAAGTTTACTCAACCTTGACTCACCCGATCTCTATCATCCATCTTGACCTGATGCTGGTTCTGGCGCGGCCTCCGCAGTGCTGCGTGGAAACGCAACGTGTGCTCCACCGTCATGGACGGACAGAGAGACGTGTCCTTACGAACGTACGCTGCCACCTTGCGGAGTGTGGAGGAGGCCACCGGCTGGCCGTTGAGTACTATGTCGCCTGATAGTTTCTGCAACAAAAAGTCCACCTTCATTAGTTTTGTCACGAAAAATAAATATCACGGGACACTTGACCTAACAACTGGTAGCATGGTGTACGGTTGTGTCACTCTGAAGATGAGCTCTGGTTGAGTTCGAAACGCGTCAGTGTAGTGTGGTGGTGGTGATAGATGGGTTTGTGTGATTTGTGTGTGTTCTTACAGTGTGGAGGTGGAGGAACTGCATGAACACGCATATTTTGCATAAGCTTAGCTATCGTAAGGTCGCGGGTGAGCAAGGAAATTATTTTAGTTCACTAATTGACCTAGTCCTAAACTAAGCAAAGCTTGTACTATGGATACAGGCAACGAATTAACATACTTATACAGATAAATACACTTAAATACATATTAAACACTCAAGATTATTCATACAAATATCTGCCCCGGCCGGGAATCGAACCCGGGACCGCAAGCTTCGCAGTCAGGTTCTCTAAGCATTTGGCCATTCGATCCATTAAAGTTAAATTTATTTGACGGATAACTGTGATGCCGTCTCTGTTTGTTTTGTTCGAATAGAAGGAGACGGCAACACATTTATCCGTCAACAGCTCTTTAGACTCCTAGACTTGTTGAGACTGTGAGAATTAAGAGTTCAACTTATTTTAATCAATCAAAACAACACGTTTCTTATACAGGATTGTTCTTATTACGGCCAAATTTCTTATATATCTATCTATACTTACTTATATACTTCGCACCTTTAAAATTAAACTGAAACAATTCGAAATATGCACATTTCCAAAATAAACTTTAAATAAAACACAATCTGGTTGAATTTAAAAATGAGAAAATTTCGAATTACATATTCCAGTTTAATTTTAAAGGTGCGACTTATTACTGTTCTAAAGATACAGCCTAATGCCGAGGGGCAGAAGACCAGCGGTCGGATAAGCCAGAGCTATAGGGCTTCTTCTGGATCCTTTGAAGAAGAACCCAATCTTTTTTTGACAAACTATATACATAGAATCTATATACATGGAATCTCCAAAAACTGTGTTACGAGGCAAGATGCCAGACAAAAGGTACCTTTCTAACACCAGCCAACACGTCCAAGAGTCCCGTAGCCTCTTGCTGCGCTGTGGCCAGTACAGCCAGTATCTCTCCAGACTTCACCTCGAAACTGAGTCCAGACACCAGCAGAGCAGACTTGTTCTCCGGGGACGTGATCTCCAAACTATTAACCTGAAATTATATGGATCAGTTAATTTCCGTTGCATTCTTCCCGCTTGACGGGCAATATTTCGCCCACCTAGATTGAAAGGGTATCAAATCAAATCCATCATCATATCCCCCATAGGACGTCCACTGTTGGACGTAGGACTCCCAGATAAATAAATTGAGACGCCTGTGTGGCCCGCATGCCATGCACACAGGCCTGAAATCATTTGTACCACAACTGTCTTCACGCAGTACACAAACCACACAAAACTATCACCACCACCACACTAACATCTGGTAACATGGTGAACGGCTGTGTTACTCTGAGGATGAAATCGAGTTCGAAACGCATCAGTGTAGTATGGTGGTGGTGATATTTGGGTTTGTGTGACTTGTGTTTGTTCTTACAGTCTGTAGGTGGAGGACCTGGATGAACACACATTTGTAGCATAGACTTAGCTATCGTAATAAGTCACGAGTTTGCAAAGGTTTGTGGAACTCCGCAAAGTAGCGCCTGATTCAATAAATAGAATTTGCCTCAATATTCAAACCCACCAACTGCCCCACGTCGCTCCCAACCAATCCATCCGAAGAAATCCGAAGACATCCGAAGACGTTAAGCCAATAGTGCCGTGTAAATCCTGCTAATAAAACAAAATAATATTAACTTACATAATAGTTAGGATAAATATAAGCAGAGTGCGCGTAGCCATCCAAATGGTCTCCCGGCCGAAGAGTGGAGTGCTTCCGGGACTGAGCTATGGACATGTGACTACCGGCCTTGGACATACGGCCTCCGAGGTGAGATGAGGGCATCAGGTAGCTGAAACAAAGTTTACTTATGGTAAAGATTTGTCATTGAAAAAAAATGCATAAATTGGTTTTAGTCGTCCTCTGTCCGGACGGAGCGTTTTGCGCCCGAGGGCACTCGCGCGTTCCTGAGGTACTAGAGCTTCAATCGCGAGAGCATCTGGACGGGGTGCGTGTAGCTCTAGTATCCGGCTCGAAGGACCATGAAGAAATCACTTATTATAGGATTCTAACTGTGGTTTTTATAAATTTAATAAAAACCTGCGTGTATTGTCGGAATCCAAGAAAGGGTTGCCACGTACAAAAAATTATAAAATAAACATTAATGTTGCAATCCTTAAAATAGATTCCAACACCTCGGGAACGTGCGAGTGTACGCGCGAGTGCCCTCGCGCGCAAAACGCTCCGTCTGGACAAGCTCTAAGGTTAGGTTAGGACAAAGATTTCAATCCTGACCTGGTCTTTACTACCGTCTTCAAATCTAGGTTAAAAAGGCCTAGGCCACATATTTGCATACATTTAGGCGTGATTTTGCATAGCCAATTGCTCATAGAAAAAAGGAATAATGAATGGAAGAAAACGATGATAAATCAGCGGCTCTTATGGTATATAAAATTATCGTATGTATTCCACTGTCAACATTTTGATTCACATCTCGAACGGCTGAACGCGTTGAAGTCTTTACTATGGGAAAATCAACGCCTCTAGTCTCCTCTAGTATCTGGTGAAATATTAGCAATAAATTATTCCCAAAGTGTTTGACATTTAAAAGCAAAAGGGTCTTAGGTGAACGCGTCAGAAGAAATTTTAAGCAGCAAAGTTGGCAGTTGATTGTGATTCATTTACATACGAATGTATCTTAAACCATACGCGAACCAAATTTTATTCGAAAATACTAACTGAGACATGGATGCACAGAAAAACCAGAAAAAGAGAACAGCGCTGGGAATCGAACCCAGGTCCTCAGCATTCCGTGCTGCGTGCCATACCCCTACACTACCACTGGACAGGAGTACAGACACGAATTTCTCCTATGCACACATATCTCAGGTTGCTTTTTTCTACTACGCTACTTCGATATGGTTTTACGGGATGACCGTAAAAGTAACAAATTTGGAGTTGAAATAAAAAATACAAAAATACTCCAAATAACCAACCAAATTTTTAGTGTTATAAAAACATAAGTCAAACCTAGTGCCTCATTTCCTAAAAAATAGAAACAATAGCGGGACAATGAGTGAATAAATGATTATCACACTGACAAAGTTCTGTAGCGAATTATGCAATTCATGTATTGTTTTTACGTATGCAATCTGATCTTGTTGTATTTTACAATATTATCCACTTTTGTATTCTGGAATCAACAAAAAAAACCAGTCAAAACAAACGCACGTTCAGTCGCCATTATTTATAAACATTAGAGCTGCCAACGTACGAAACGCCATTATCGATTGTGTCAATATAGTGCAAAAATCGAACTTCGTATAGATCTTGCCGTCCCACTGACGCTAATATTATTTAATACGAGAGTGAGAGGGACGGACCGATACGAACTTCGATTTTGAATGTCGTAGTAGCTCCTCAGTCTTCCGTTTCTTTGGACGAACTGGATATGTAGATTGGGCTGTCTTGATCTTTACTTATAACAGTCATAAACACACGATACTACTTTTCCAGTAGCTAAGATGTATCGTTGAACATGGTCCTTCGAACCGGATATAAACATCGATTACTGCTAAATCACCCTACTGCCCATTTATATAATAAGAATAAATACAAATGACCGGACTGACCTTTGATGATCGTTGTCGGGAACGTAGTCAGCGACGCTGTTCCGCCGCTGGCTGTACACGGAGCGTTGTGGGCGCGCGTCGATGCCCAACAAGTTGGCTTCGCTGACTGACTTGTGCCGCGAGCTGGTCCAGCGAGGCTCGCGGAGCCCCGCTTGCTGCATGGCTACTAAAGGGACTCCCTGGCCGTGGGGCTGCAAGTGAAGGAGTTAAAATAAGTCCAAATAGGCAAAGTTAAGTCGATTAATTCTAACTTGGGGCTTTGTAAAGCTTGTTTCAAACAATCTTGTAAACTTAATGTGGTCAGCTGACATTGACACCGACTAGTCAATGCCTCTAGGGATGCGAATACTCTTTGGAGAATAATTATTTTTAAATTTATTCCTATCTTATTGTTCAAGTATTTATTCTTTGTTATAATAAAATATGTTCATAGTTATGATAGGATAGTAGTGTAGTGTAAATACAAGTTTATTTATATAACCAGGGTCTACGAGTATATTTAAGACAAGTGTGTATGTCGGGTGAGAATAACACCTCTCCATCTCTTCCGTGGACTTCGTAAGAGGCGACAAAGGATATAAGGTTAAGGTATACCGTAGGCGACAGGCTAGCAACCTGTCACTATTGTACCGTTTTTGTCAAACTTTAAACCTAAAATTGCTAAAAGTGGCTCCGAAGCGGTAACGTTTCGTGTGCTCTGCCTACCCCATTTGGGAATACAGGCGTGATGTTTGTGTGTGTGTGTGTGTGTGTATGTTGATTTACAGTCAAACAAATTGAATCATGGCCCAGGGTGGAACCCTTTAATAATCAATTTCACTATGATTTGCTTGACAAGAGCATGAGATGCCAACATGACATTAGTAGCAAAAAGGACCTTGTTCATGTTCAATTTGTTCGACTGTACCTGCAAATTAGAATACACGTCAAAAGTGTATTTTTGTCAGTCTTTGTGTTTCTTCACTTACTTGTAATGATGGATGTATGTTTTGCATTCTGAAGTCAGGGTCAGATCTGTACTTGCGACTGTACTTGTAGTTTGTTGAGGTCTCGTTGTCAGAACTATCGTACCCCGACGAGGTCTCGCGCACGCCCCGGCTTTGTCTGTGTATCCTGGAATAATTAATTATTTTTCATCACACTTGCTCGTCAATGATGTTATTCCATACCTGTATAGGTACTTAAGAACAATGGTCTCAATTGTTCCCGGGAGAGTTATGGATTTACGTATAGTTTTTTTTCTTCAGGGAGTTATGACTTCAAGCATCATGAAGCTTCGTCATTTTTATATTTTAAATTTATATTAAATTGTTTTGCAATAATTTCAGTATTTTTTTAGCATGTTGAAATAATTAGCTTAGCATTATTCTATGGTTTTTTGCCTCGCAATGTGTTGAAAATCGTTGTATGTATCACATTCTAATAAACTCTCGTTAGTAATCCCCTTGTTACGCCCCTTAATGCACAATGTACCATAGATTGTGTTAATTAGGTACTATTCAATGTAATGTTAATAAGCTCCAGTTAAGGACGTGCAGCCGGTTTTTTTAGCCGGTGAGAGACCGGCATTGTCTGGGCCCTCCCTTCTCAGTCGTCCATACATCTCCTACTCGTATAAAGCACGTCTTATAAAATTAAAAAAAAACTAAAATCATTTTTAATGGACTATAACCGAGTTGTAGTCTCATACATGTACAAGTAAAAAGTAAAAGAGTGGCCAGCACGAATTTTGACAGTGACCCTACTTATAAAATTACGAAGTGCCAAAACAGAGATTTTGAGAACATTGTGTTTTTTTTTTAGGTTTAATCGTCGTAAGGATCCCCTGGAGCTTATTACGGGGAGGAGAGGGTTAGAAGAAGAACGATAAAAAAATGATTTTGGTTCCATCAGTACCACCATCTGACAGTAATAAGATTATAACACGAAAACTAACAATAAAAACTAAATTTACGTGGTGACACGACAGGACACCAAAAGAAAGAGCCAGTTCCTTCTGAAGGAAGGAAGGGTTTTAGAACATCGCGTTTACCTGGGTGCTGGTTTCATGCCACTGCCGATGGATGTCTTGGGCTTAGGCGTCCCCGAGCGCTGCGAGCCGTTGTGGTTCGGCGGGAACACCCGAGGGAGGCCGAATTTGAGATACGTGTACATATTCGAACCAAGCGCCGATCTGAAAAAAAAAGTGTTTTTAATGCATGTTTTTGTGTTTTTTTTTACTGATTTTACTTTTTGCTGGCTGTACTTGCATTGTCGTCTAAACTACATATCCGTTTTGTTTCAAGTGGAAACCACCAGATTTCACCATCTGATTTATGGTATTGTGACCAACTTACAAAAGTACCTACGCCAAATTTCAGCTCAATCGGATAACAGGAAGTGGTTTAAAAATGGTTTGCAAATGACGCCAACTTACTTTTTGGCCGTATATATTTATATTCATATTCATAGATATATTCGTAGATGGGTAAAGAGGCCATTAATGCTACTAATATTATAAATGGAAATGTGTGTGTGTGTGTGTGTTGTTACTCCTTCACGCTTAAATGGCTGGACGGATTTTGATGAAATTTGGTATGTAGATAGCTGGACATCTGGAATAACGCATAGGCTACTTTTTATCCCGATATTCCTACGGGATACGGATAAAGTCTCGAAATTACAACCGCTGGGCTTAGAGTCATGAAATTTGGTATGTAGGTAGCTGCACGTCTGGAATAACGCATAGGCTACTTTTTATCTCGATATTCCCACGGGATAGGGATAAAATCTTTAAATTTCAACTGTTGGGTTTAGAGTCTTGACATTTTGGGCAGTTGTTCTTAACACCAACCTCAATGAAGACCACGATATAAACTTTGAGAATTCCGAGGGGAATTTTATAAAATCCCGGAATTTCAATTGTACCAGATCCAATTGTATACGCGTGCGAAGCCGCGGGTAAACTCTAGTATAACCTATATACAAGTAGTTTTCCAGTAAGTACCTAGTGCGAAAAAGAGAACAAATCACTTTCTTGGAGAGAGGTAGCAATCGACAAACAATTATAAACACGTAACAAAACAAAAAGCTTTCTCGTCAATCGTGTCTTTAAGATAATGTATTGATCCATATAAGGAGTATTGGTCCCGCAAGTCACTTTCTCCATACTCCATTGGACAATACGGTGATGAAACTTAGTCTTAAGCTTGTAAAATATGAACGTTACTTAATAACTTGTCTTGTTACATATTTATATATGACGAGTGGTGACTGGGGAAGTGTTGTCTCTTGTATCGTATAAGTACTTGCAAGACAAAGCACTCAAAATATTTGATATGATCTACGTAGCCCGTCATACCTCGTCATACGTAGAAAGTTTCTATTAGAAACCCGCGTTGCAATTGGTTCGTTTAACCTTAGATGTCATATGTTACAACACCGTGACATATGTTTTCTTATCAGACATGATAGCCGGTGACTAGATGTTCAACCAATTAAATATCATGATATCATGGGACACTTGACACCAATTGACCTAGTCCCAAACTAAGCAAAGCTTGTACTATGGATACTAGGCAACGGATAAACATAATTACTCGTACATAGATAAATACATACTTAAATACATATTAAACATCCAACACCCGAGAACAAACATTCGTATTATTCATGCAAATATCTGCCCCGGCCGGGAATCGAACCCAGGACCTCAAGCTTCGTAGTCAGGTTCTCTAACCACTTGGCCATCCGGTCGAATAAATTAACAAGTAAACTTTGGTTTTTGCTACCAATACTCAGAGTTGCCAGCAAAAACCTTATTCAATTAAATAAAACGAAGCCACAGCAACGTTTCCACCTTTACAAGGGCGGATCCACCGTTGTGGGCACGACGGGCATGCCCACAACCCTAATAGACTTGTGAAGACACACTTTCACGGTCTATTGAGATCGGTGGGTAAAATAAAAAAAATACAGTAAAATAATTTTCGGGTGGCTGTGACCACAAACTTTTTTAGAGCTAGATCCGCGCCTGCACCTGTAGGTTTGACCAGTAGCGGCTTTAGGGTAGGGCGCGGTGGGGCGACCGTCCAGGGCGCCGGTCTTAAAGGGGCGCCAGAAGCCTATACCCTATAGGGAATTCCTAAAAGTTGGGGGCGCCGTGGAAATCTCGCCCAGGGCGCTGGAAGTGCTAAAACCGGCACTGGGTTTTACCATCGTATTTTTTCGGAAAATTTCGTATTTATCCACTATTTATCTTCTAGCTTACCTAACTAGATTAGTTAACTCAAGCTAACTGAATAAGCAAGATAAATACCAACTTTTCCGACAAAATACGATGGAAAACATTATTCAATA